>NC_058404.1:119274483-119553469 GCF_002201575.2 Neomonachus schauinslandi | reverse complement strand
CCCCCCCGCACTCCCACTGGCATTAAAAGGCGGCCCAGTCCCCACCTGGTCTTCTCTCTGGCCGTCCACAGCACTATCGTGCATTCAGATTAAGGATTATGAAAAGGGATATTTTTAAAATGAAAGTGACGTGGTGTATAATAAAAAAAAAGGCTTGACTGCTTTTTCTAATGTGGTTATGTGATTTGAAAAAAGAACATGTAATGTCAGTATGTAAACATGGTTACAATCAGTGCTGAAAATGGTCTTTTCCCCCCTTTTCTGCATTTTGCTATTGTAAATATGTTTTTTAGATCAAATACTTTAAAGGAAAAGATGTTGGATTTATAAATGCTATTTTTTATTTTACTTTTATAATAAAAGGAAAAGCAAATTGATGATCTCATTTTGTTTGATCTCCAGAAATACTTTTCTAAGATGATTCCTTGTAATCATGGGATCATTCCACAGCCCGTTATCACATTCACATTCCCCTTTAGAGCCTGGTTTTTGACCCAGAAATGAACCAAAAAAAAAAAAAAGATCAACAGAGCAGTGTTTTAAGCTGAGATGAAAGCTTTGGGTTTGTCGAATCGTCGCCTGGCTCATTTCATTCAGTACCGCCTCACCTCCCGCCGCCTCATTGGACAGCGGTCCTCCGCACCCCTCAGGGTGCTCTCAGGGCCCCTGCGAAGCATCAGGTCCTGCAGTCTCAGCACATGGGTGCTGTGATGAACACTGTGATATGCAACCAAGAACCCTCTTTAACGAAGGCCGTGTGGACCCAGCCGCCAGGAGCACACTTGGCTAAAGTCCTCTCTATCTGTCAGTTCCTTCAGGGATTGCCTCAGCCACAGAGAGCTGCCCCACCAGCTCACGCTCATGTCCCTGATGGCCCCAAGTAACACCGATGGATGTGGGGGACAAAGGCTCCCTGGCATGGGACGACGGTGAAGAGCTGTCTGTGCCCCTGAGCCCCCTCACTGGCTGAGCTGCTGTTTGGGTCTGTGTCACAGCTCCAGTCTTCCCTCTGCCCAGGACGGCTTCCTCCCCTACCCTGCTGCAGGCGTGGGTCCCAGGGCACCCTGGCTCCATCTCAGAGCCGGCTTCCAGGAGTCCGACCTGCACAGGGGCTGGGAGCTAATTATGGCCACTTTTGCACAACATATGAAGTCATGCAATCTTGAAAATAACCCAGTCAGGTGTACAGAATTATCCCCAATGTACAGAGAAGGAAATTGAGCCCCAGGAGTTCAAGTAGGCAGTGGCTAAGCTGCTTCTGAATCTATATCCAGGTCTGTCTAGTTCCAGAGCTCATGGGCTAGAGAATTATCTTGGTGAGGATAAAAAGATAGGTTAAAATAATTGAGTCCAGAAGTAGACCCCAAAATACATAGAAATTCAGTATATAATAAATTTCAAATCAATGAGGAAAAGATGCTTAATCAATAAGTAGATGTTCCATCTGGTTAATCACTGGGAAGAAATCAATCTGAACTCCTACTTCCCTTCTTTCATCAAAATAATTTCCAAATATATCAAAAATGAAACCATAAAAATGCTAGAAATGCTAGAAATCATGTATGAATAATCTTGAAATAGAGGAGGGCTTTTTAAGTAAGACTTTGTCCTCTGGAGGTAAACAGTTTGGGTTCTTCATTTCACAGTGTGCCTCAAAGAAATGAAATATTTTTCTTTTTTTTTTTAAGATTTTATTTATTTATTTGAGAGAGAGAGAGAATGAGAGACAGAGAGCATGAGAGGGGGGAGGGTCAGGGGGAGAAGCAGACTCCCTGCTGAGCAGGGAGCCCGATGCGGGACTCGATCCCGGGACTCCAGGATCATGACCTGAGCCGAAGGCAGTCGCTCAACCAACTGAGCCACCCAGGTGCCCCGAAATATTTTTCTTTAAACTCTACTTCTATGTTTTATTACATTGCCATTTCTCCACATGCTCCAATCCGTTCTTCAGTTTTTGAAAGTTGTATCTTTAACGTTTTTATTTTTTTTAAGATTTCATTTATTTATCCATGAGAGACAGAGAGAGGCAGAGGCAGACACAGAGGGAGAAGCAGGCTCTCCAAGGAGCAGGGAGCCCAGTGCGGGACTCGATCCTAGGACCCTGGGATCATGACCTGAGCTGAAGGCAGATGCTTAACCATCTGAGCCCCCCAGGCACCCCGGAAGTTGTATCTTTAAAAAAAATACTCTCCTTAATTTTCCAGCAACAAGCCCATGCCACTGTTCCTCCACCCGTTGCTCTCTGTGGCAGATGGTCCTTTTCCAGCTGCCCAACACCGGTCTCCTGTCTACGAGATGTGCTCCTCCCTCATCAATGTAGGCCTATGACGAGGATAGAAGTGATGGGCTTCCAAGGTTAGGTGGGAAAAAGCAATGCAGCTTCTGCCCAGGCCCCCTGGGTCACTCCCTCTTGGAACCCCGTTACCATGCTCCGGGGGAGCCGCGTGGATACATGGAGAAGCCGCGTGTAGGTGTTCGGCCAGCAGCCGAGGTCACAGCCAATGCCAGCACCACCAGATGTGTGAGGGAGGGAAGCCTCGAGATGATTCTAGTAGCCGTTGGGTCACACCTGTCTAACCTTCAAGCTGCCTCAGCCGATGCCGTCCAAGTAGAGACAAGCTGTTCAGCCGAGACCTGCGCAAATGGCAGATTCACGAGTAAAATCATGGTTGATGGTTTAAGTCCTACGTGCAGAGAGTTACCATTCTCCAGGTCTCTAACCTGACAGTTCCCATACCAGAAAGCCACTTTAAAGAGAAGCTGACTCCAGGAGGAACTACTAAGCAACCCCTGCCGAGACTAAAAATAACATTCCCCTTCTTCAATAAGAAACCCTGTTTCTCTTCTGTTCCAGAAACTTCCTCTTTCTCTCCTCCCAGAACTCAGTGTGGCCTGAGCCTCTGCATGGTGCTGGAGCAAAAAAGCTATCGACGCGGTCTGTGCCTCCGAGGAAGTAGTGTCTTTCATACTGTGCCAGCAGATGGGGATAAAGACCAGGAGGAATGCAGGAGATCAGGTGGAAAGCTACAATGGGCCGGAAATAAACCTTCCCAGAAAGCCGGTCTCTCAGCAGGAAGCCATTTAAAAATAATTTTCTCAGAACTTTGTCATCTTTACTGTGCAGGCATCACCTTGACTTCGGCAGGATGGGCAGTCTCTGTCGGCAGAGGGAGGCCCTCTCCACCCACCTGAGTCCCCTGCAGTAGTCCGACGGGCCATGGATGGTCCTAGTCACCGCTGGACTGCAGCCTCACAAACCAGACCCTCTGCACCTTCGCCAGAGAAAGGAAAGGAAGGAGCCAGGCAAATTTACGTGCAGTTCCCTTTGCATTGATGATTTCTACCTTCTACATGATAGTTGTCAGGACATCCCTATGAGGTACATATTTAACTCCAATTTCACAGCGAGGAAACAGATAATCTGAATATTAATTCAACTCAGATTTAAATCCAGGTCTATCAGATCCCATACGTTACTCTTTAACCATGTCTGAAGACCTTTGAAGGAAAGAGGTTGTATCTAAAAGAGAAAGAAAAAAATCCATACAATTCTGTATGAGGATGATGGAGTTAAAATGTACCCCAACCAAAATACAAAATGAACCCAGAATATCACTGAAGGGATATGTTGCTTAAATGTTAACCTCACTTGATTTTCCTTCTAAAACCAGGCTAAGATGCTTAAGTATGAATTATTCATGGACTGGAGGTCACTAGGGGCATCTCTTTCTCCTTATTGGGCTTTCGGGGGGAATTTTCTTTCTGATTTGTGCTTCCCCAGGTAATGGGCTTGGGGAGGCACAGGAGTCAAGAGATGGTGAAACCAGAATGCTGTCTATTTTGGGGTGCCTGGCTGGCTTAGTTGGTAGAGCATGTGACTCTTGATAACAGGGCTGTGAGTTCGAGCCCCATGTTGGACATAGAGATTACTTTTTAAAAAATGCTGCTTATTTTCTTAAGCATCACCGAACTTAGAGCTGGGCAGTATCTTAAAAATCACCCAAGTAAATCATCCAAGTTGTCATCTTTTTTTAAACACCTATGATAGGAAACATCTCGTCTCTATAATCCTCATTATAGCCTGCTGCTTCATTTAAACACCAATCCCAGAGACTATAAATTCTTGTCCTTTGGTTGGCGGAGGCGCAAAAGAGGGGCTTGAAATTAAATGGATTCTCTCATTCTCCATTATTTTTTTTTTAAGATTTTATTTATTTATTTGGCAGAGAAAGAGACAGCCAGAGAGGGAACACAAGCAGGGGCAGTTGGAGAGGGAGAAGCAGGCTTCCCACGGAGCAGGGAGCCCGATGCGGGGCTCCATCCCAGGACCCTGGGATGATGACCTGAGCTGAAGGTAGACGTTCAGTGACTGAGCCACCCAGGCACCTCCTCATTCTCCATTATTGTGGATTCCATTATGTCTACAATGGCCTGCTTCCATTACCCTGGGCAAAAGACGAGTTCTACACATTGTTCAAGCTTCTTAGAGTGAGAGGGAGGAAGGGGCTGAAATATCATTTTTTCACTTCCATCAACTAGCTTTTCCATCTTGATCTCTTTCCAAAATAATCATTTCATTGAAATATCACAACAATCCTCCAGGAGTGAAGATACGTATTCAGTCAAGATTTTTTTGAGCATCTGTTGCGTGCCAGGTGCTACAATAAGTGGTCATCATTCACTAACTCGTATTACTTCTTTGAAAACCCTGTGAAGAAAAATTTGTCCCTATTTTACAGATGAGTAAACTAAGGCACACATAAAAGCATTTAACCGCAGGATCTCCTGATTGCAGTAAAGTGGTTTCATAAGCCACACTTGCAGCAGGGACGGGGTGGGTGGGTGGGGTATGTCTCTTCCACTTAGTCATGAAAGGATCCTGGCTGACAGTCACTCTTCCTCCCACCGTGGCTCCCAGGGTCCCAGTCAGCTGAAAGAGGAAAGGAGCATGGAGGAGTACATGTGGGAGTTTTGAACGGGTCACTTCCTCTTACATTGCACTGGAGAAAAACTTCAGTCCCATGGCGATGGGACTAAAAACAGGGAGGCGATAGAGGGATTAACTTTTGTTCCCAATATTAAGAGGGGGGTTGATTTTGGTGAACAGATCCCAGGCTCTGGCACGGATCAAAATTCTATACCTAACTGTAGCAGGAACTTGAACCTGAAGGTTCTTTCAATTCTAACTTGTATGCAAACATTCCCTCACTCTGAGAGTCCCCTGCAGTCATGGTAAATGGCTATAACAAAAGCAAAACCATGTCCCAGGATTAAGAATGAAAGAGGCACTGTAAGGACAGTCACCGTTCTTCTTCAGGAAATCCTCAGAAATATAATCAAGGCTATTAGACCAGGTAGGATGGGGGAGAATTACAACGAGGGCTTATTGCCCTAGCACTGACTCAAGGAGGACTCCTGCTCTCCAGCCCCTGTCTGTAATTCCTTAAATGCCACACAGTACACCTTGGGTTTGTTGATGCTAAAGATTAAGAGTCTTCAAGAGTCCATGTCCCTTGGGATCCCACCCAAAGGAGAAGGGCAAGCAAGTGATCTTCCTTGTGATCTGCAGAGAACTGGCAGGACCTTGATTCCCATTTCACGGATGAATGGGAAAGGAGCAGAAATGGGTTCTTAGGGAAATAATATTCCCTCCAGGCCAGAAGAATAGCAAGTGAAACAGAATTCTAGAAACCTCTTCTGGGATTCCTAATTCTTAGGACTCAGGAAGCAGGGTTGGTGCTGAAGATGGTCAGATGAAACCTCCGGGCACATGAAGGGAGTGTGTAGGATCAGGGGAGGTTCTGAGTTCATGCTGGATACTAGACAACCAGGTTGCTAGGACTATTCTCTGGCAATAAGAGATTTTTTTTTTTTTCCATTTCAAAATTGATGTGCCGTTGCCCTTCCCTTTCAGGCAAGAATTAACAACAAATTATTTTGTTTCAGAAATTCAAATGAGAAACTTCTAGTTATGGATTTTTTTTTTCTTTTACAGGACACCTTTTTATCACTTTGTTCAAATGTAAAGGTTCCCTTTTGCTTTTGAAATAAATTTCCTTTTGTAGTTTTGGGGGAAACAATCCAAAAACAAAATCTTAAACTTTCACCTACACAACTTTTTCAAATGTTTATTCTCATAACAATCTGAGAAGGAAACAGGGAGGGGTTTTAATTCCCGCCTTTTTTCATAAAATGGCCAAGCCCCCGACGTCCCTGGAGGTTCCTGGTCTAGTGGAAACAGTGAGGGCTGGACTCGGCCTTCAGTGCTCACACTGCCCTCCTCGGCCTGGCGCTGCAGCCCATCCTAGAACGCGTGGCTGCTCCGAGGGGGAAGGTCACATGGGCAGGCCCGGGAGAGGGAAGAGAAGGCGGCCGAGTGCAGGCACTGGAGGCTGGCAGAGGCGCGGGAAAGCAGCATGGGGCCAGCGGCGCACGCGGCAGCACGTGGCGCTGCGCACCAGTCCCTGCGGACAGCGCCCCACCCCACCCCCACCAGCCACCACCACCAGCCACCAGGGGCCGCGGCATCACGCCGGCTGTCCTCCCGGCCCCTCTCGCCTCTTTGCTTTGGGGCTCAGGAGCGGCTTCTCAGCACTCTGCCCGGTTCTGCGTTTTCTTCTCCCTCCTGTTCCCCCAACAATTCAGCCGGGGCCTCCAAACTCTCCCGACGGCCGCCCAAGTTAATGTGGGATTCCGCCCCACAGCTGAAGCGCAGCCTGGCCCAGAGAAGCCAGAGGGCCACAAATCATAACCCGGGGAAACCCCACGCAGCTGCCCCCCAAAGTCCCGGCCTGCGCCCCTCCTGCCACACCTGAGACCACCTCCCCGGGGCTGGGACCTCCCCCTCCGGGCTGCAGGGGCCTCGGCCGCCCAGGATGTGTTCACCCGCTCCTGGACCCCAGCAGTCCCCAGTTGATCTGGGAAGGTCAGAGCCACCCTTGGGCCCTCCTGACTTCCTACCTGGCCCAGAGCACCTCTTGAGTGATGGTCAACATATGCGCACTTACATGAGCCAGGAGTTCTGAAAGGCAGAGAGACTCCAGATTTAAAGCTTCAAGAAAGAATGTGTGGGCAGCGAGTCACCCACACGCCCACATGGCCGCCTCCTTAGCCGGGCTCTCTTTGTCACCAGCAGGTCCTGCCTTTCTTCAAATGACGCCTTAACTGGGGTTTCCGTCCCTTCCCACAGCTCCCGGTTACTGCGCCTTGCAAGAGCTCGTCTGACTTCTCCCTCATCCATCACCTCTTCTGGAGGCTTTGTGCCGTTTTCATGATCCGTCGTAATGAAATTAGGGTTAAAAATCATAATCCCTCCTCCACCCTCCCTCGGCCTCCCCGCCTCCCTGCCTCCTTCCATTTTTCCTCCCTTCCTCCCTTTTCTGTCTGCCTGTCGTCCTCCTCTTGCCCTTTCTCTCCTTCCTCTTTTCTTTTCTCTCTCTCCCTTTCTTTCTTTTTTCCCTTTTCTTCCTCCACCCTCCTTTCTCCCTCCATCCTCCACATCCC
Organism: Neomonachus schauinslandi; assembly: GCF_002201575.2. Classification (NCBI taxonomy): domain Eukaryota; kingdom Metazoa; phylum Chordata; class Mammalia; order Carnivora; family Phocidae; genus Neomonachus; species Neomonachus schauinslandi. Next base: position 119,545,966 of record NC_058404.1, on the reverse strand, counting down.
CCACCCACTTTCTCTTTCTTCTTTCCTTTTCTTTCTCTTTCTTTCTTTCTTTCTCTTTCTTTTTCTTCTTTCTTTCCTTGAAGAAAGACTCATCCATTCTGGGACACTGGCCTCCAGCACTCTGAGGCAGAGAGGGGCTGGGGATGCGGGGAGACACCCTGCACGCTCTTCCCCAGAGTCTCCTCCGCACCTTCCTCAGGGGAAGCCTCCTGGAAACCAGCACCCTGGCCCCACCGGCCCCATTTCCTGTGCACAGGAGGCCTCTGCTGGAAGAAGCAGAATTTTGCACAATCATGCAGCAGCTGGTCTGCCTCTTGCTACTCAACTTTTTTTACTTCAACAAATTTGGAAAGAGGCTTACAAGAAAAGGGAATTAGAAACTTCTTGGGCTTTCTGCCCGAATGTTTTTCCTTCAATTCAGGTCACAGAATCCTGATGTTATTTTCCCTTAGCAGAGAGGACTTAAATTGTTTTTTCTTTTGGCAGGAAACATGTAAACTCCCCGAGGCTGATCATTCCAGCCAGGGCAACCTCGTAAGCCAGCATTTGCTACTTGCCCATCCTAGGCATTGTACATCCTGCCTTAGTTAATCCTCACAATCCTATGAGATCCTAATTACTATTAACCCCATCTTAAACATAAGGAAACAGAAGTGTGGAGCTTAAGGGGTTTGTCCAAGTTCAGTACGATCTAGAGCCAGATTTGCTTACTGGAGGTTCCATATCAAAGCGTGAGCCACTGCACTATGTGGGGCCTTCATGTGTGTACACACTCCCCCCCACCACACACACACCGTTTGGATCTTTAACATGGGAAAATCTAGTTCATTGTATTTGCAAGTTCGATGAGCTAAAAAGCTTTTTGTTCAAGCACCAAAAACATAGATAGGGAAACACTCCGATCACCCAACTTGGGCTGGCTTCCCGTGATAAAAGAGCAGGGTTCTTCCTTCACTCACCTGGGCAAGTCAGGCCTCCACCGCCTTCCTTACTAGAGACACCCAAGTGCAGGCAAGTGACGACCAGGAGGCCCTCGGCTGAGAGAAAACCTCGGCATCCACACCACCCTCTCCAAGGCCCAGCTATGTCTGACCTCCAAGCCCATGCCTGCATCTGTTTGAATGCTTCTGATCACAGAGTAAGGATGCCTATGATTGAATTAAACAAATAGTGGCTTTCTTTTATCATTACAAGATGAGAGATAGATCTAGATTTCACATGGAATGTTCCCTTGTTGGCAAGTAGTTCAACCTTTCAAATCACTATTTGTGCCAACAAAAGTATCTGCTGGCCAAATATGACCTGTGTCACTTGACCCACACTTTCTACAATTGTACCTTCAGGATGACCAGGTAGAGTGATGAGCTTAAGGCTTTGGGAAAGAATCGAAGTCTTTAACTCTCCCTCTCCATGTGCCACTGCTGGCCCCTCCCTCCCAGCAGGGACCCTGGCTGATACCGTTCCCAGCCATCACCCAGTGCCTGAGCAAGTTCCTGGTCTGACCCCCTGCCTATGCCTAGGCTTTCTTTGATGACTTAAAACAGAGGAAATGATAATTATAATAGCCAACATTTGTTGAATAGTTATTGTGTGCTATCAATATCTAGGCATCATCTAATTTAGTCCTCACTAGTGTTATTATTTTATTACTCCGATTTTTAAAAGATTGTATTTATTTATTTATTTAGAGAGCATGCAAGCGGGGGTGTGGGGGGCAGAGGGAGGAGGAGAGAGAGAATCCCAAGTAGACTCCATGCTGAGTGGGGAGCCCAATGTAGGGCTTGGTCCCACGACCTCAAGATCACTACCAGATCTGAAACTAAGAGTTGGACACTTAACCAACAGAGACATCAAGGCGCCCCATATAACTCCCATTTTTTAAAAAAGATTTTGTTTATTTATTTGAGAGAGAGAAGGAGAGAGAGAGAGAGCACGAGCTAGGGGGAGGGGCAGAGGGAGAGGAAGAAGCAGACTCCCCAGTGAGCAGGGAGCCTGACGCGGGGCTCGATCTCAGGACCCTGGGATCATGACCTGAGCAGAAGGCAGACGCTTAACTGAGCCACCCAGACACCCCTCCCATTTTTAAAGATAAAGAAATTAAGGCACAGAAAGACTCAGTAACTTATATGCAATGTCAAACAGCCTACTAGTGGTGGGTCTGGAGGTCAAACGTAAGTACGTCTGATTTCAAAGCCCACACCCTTAACTGCTATATCAATTTGGATATTTTTGGTTGTAAAATGAGAATACCTGACTACAGCTGGATTACACAAATAGGGCCTTATTTTTCATAAGAAGACCAGAGTTAGATGACTGCCGGGTTAGCTCAGCAGCTCAACATCTCTGACATGCCCCGGTGTCAACAATGATTCCTCAAGCTCACAAAAAGGCTGTAGCAGCTCCAAGTATCAGATCCTCACACAGCAACTTCTCAACTTCACCAACAGCAGAGTTCCTCCTCAGGTCTCTTCCTTGTCAGGCAGGAAAACCTTCCCACTCCAAACCCCATATTAAGTGTCAACTTGTATTTCATTCCCCAGAAGTGGGTCACATGCCTCACCCTAGACCAATATTTGGCAAAGAACAGAATTAGTATAACAAATTACAATTCAGTCCGTGGGGCTGGACACAAAGTCACCTCTATTAGCAGAGGAGAGGTGGATACGGCTGTCGGGTGGCTGGCCCATAATGTCTGCCCCAACTATTGGGAATATGTGAATTGTCTCTCAGGATCCAGTAAATTTTACAAAAGCCTAAGTAAGTAACAATAACAGAATAAGGGGGCGCCTTCGGCTCAGGTCATGATCCCAGGGTCCTGGGATCGAGCCCCGCATCGGGCTCCCTGCTCAGCAGGGAGTCTGCTTCTCCCTCTCCCTCTGCTCCTGCTCTCTGTCTCTCTCTCAAATAAATAAATAAAATCTTAAAAAAAAAAACAATAACAATAACAGAATAAGAACATAGGGATTGTTCTCACATGGATGATGAGTCAGGAAATGAGTACTAGTACTCAACCAGAAATTTCCATGAACCTGACAGCCCATTTCCTGGGAATTCTAGGTCACTAAGGTGTTACTGTCATCCTTTGTACAGCGCCGTACTTTGTACTATGCTCATGGCATAATGCGCCACAGGCTGTTGCTCAATAAATCCTGTGTAAACGCTGAGACCCGACCTAAGGGCTAAGCTGCATTATTGTTGCAAACGTTTTTTTCATGGCAGGATTCAGTAACCCATGTCGAAGATAGAAGGAGAGGTAGTGATAAACCTGACAGAGTGACGCAGGACCTTTACTTCTGCAAAGCGCATTCACGATTTGGCCCCTATTCAAGGGCTCAAAGATGTCTTGGCAGGTTGCCCAGCCTCAGTTTAACAATCTCAAGCTCAGAGTCCAGCCTCGCTAACTACCTGGTCTTGTGCTTTTCCTTCCTTATGTATTAATTACAGTGAAGATCTTTTAAGACTCTTTTCTCAATTGAAAAGCTTTTTTTCATTGGTATTTTATCATAAACTTTCAAAACAACTTTCCTAAAGGGTTGAACAAGATGGCCTTATCTAACATTGCTCCCCCTATCACTGTCACATTAACCTGACAGGACTTGTCACCAGCTGAAATGGCCTCATTTGTCTACTTGCGTGTTGTCTGTCTCCCCCCGGAAACCACTTAAAAGCATAAAGTTGAACAAAAGTCAAAATGGCTACACTAGAGCTTCAGCAAAATCGATTTTAAAGCAAACTTTTTCAGGGCGCCTGGGTGGCTCGGCCTATTGGGCGTCCGACTCTTGATGTCACTTGGGTCATGATCTCAGGGTGATGGGATCCAGCCCCGCATCAGGCTCTGTGCTCCACAGGGAATCTGCTTGAGATTCTCTCTCCCTCATCTCTGCCGCGCTCCCCCGCTTGCTCACTCCCTCGAAATAAATAGAATCTTTAAATAAAATAAAAATAAAGTAACCCATTTCCTCTCTTCCTCAAACTTCCCCTCCTCCCTTCTTAGCCTTTTGTTTCGGGATCCCAGACCCACCGTGAAAAGGACTAACAGCATATACAATTCCTGTCAAAACCGGCTAGATCCTGGATTTCCCTACAAAACCCCCAGACCCTCTCTGGGGGTGGGGGCGGGCGTGGGGCTTACAGTTTTTGAAGGCCATAGCCTGCTGCAGCCTCCTTTGCCGGGCAAAGCAATAAAGCTCTTGTTCTCTTTATCCCAAACTCTGTCTTTGAGTTATCTTTGGGCCCTGAAGCCCAGAGGTCGGATTCGGACAACACCCCTACAATGGACAGTCCATGAGAGCAGAGACTTGTCTGCCTTTTTTCACTGCAGTAACCCCGTGACCAGGACAGCACCCGCTGCTCAGAGTGTCCCTCAATAAATGCTTGGTAAATGAACGAATAAATTAAGCTCAACAGTCTTTACAGTCAGAACATAGATGTGTCTTAATCCTGGTTCTGTCTGTGACTTTTAGGGTCTTGTACACTATCAACCATCAACCATCAAGTGGTTGATACCCTCTGATAAGTCTATTAGAAAACAAGAATTCTGGGCAGATTTTGAAATGCTTTGAATTTCATGCACAAATAATGCCTACTGGTTTTTCTCCCTAAATCTTACCAAGTTGGGGAGCAAGTTTCATATCTAAGACAAGAGGATTCTTTCTGTCTCGGGTCCCTGTCACTTTGGGCCTGTTTGAGAAACTCAGCTTTATTTCTCCTGTGCTCCAATTCACTTTCATTCCAACAGAGAAAACAGTCTTCCTATTTATTTTCCAAGTGACTTCCCATGGTTTGAAAACCTCTCACAATGAAAAGTCAAGTAAGAAAAAAAACAAGAAGAGTTACAGTGAATGTGAATGAGGAAATTACCATTTTTATTGTCCTCTTGGTTCTCACATGAGAAGACGGAATCCAATCCCGTGAACTGACCTCTCTTCATCTCACACTCGAATGTGCTTTGCATCCAGCACGGCAGAAGGGCCCCTACCCAGCTCTTTCCATTCTCTCTGTTAATGTTTGCATAACTATTAGCAGAAAAGTCTTCTCAGAAATCCAAAGCCAAGAGTAAGTACATCAGACTCTAACGCAGTATGTGTGGCAAAATAAAATCTATTAAAATGGTAGAGATGACTAAACACAGCGCCACACATGAGCTGTGGAAGACCATTTCCAACGTTACCATTCTCTTACGGAGATAACGTGTATACAGCACATTTCTCTCCTTGATACCCATTACCGGGCTCACCCCTGTGAGGTGGGCTTTGAAATTGATGGACCAGAATTTGTATCACAGTTCTGCCCTTCCTAGCTCTTAATAAGTTCCTTCACTTCTATGCTCAGTTTTCTTATAGTGAAATGGGAATACATACACTGCCCTTGTAAGTTTGCCTTGAAGAATAAATTTAAAGTTTAGCTAAGGGCTAGGCCCAGTGCTGGCACATAATGAGGGCTCCGTGAATGGAAGCACCATCCTGGGGGGTGCATTTTCCAATTCAAAAGCTGTGAATTAGATTTATATTTGTTGACCCTGGCAGCAAAGTGGTATTTCTTTTAGCTTGGGTTTAAATCATTTTTATTGGGACGCCTGGGTGGCTCAGTCAGTTAGATGTCTGCATTCAGCTCAGGTGGTCGGGTCATAACTGGGTCATGTGGTGCCAGAGCTGGAGGGGGAGGGCTAAAGTCACAGGCCTGGCACAGGCTGAAGGACACCGATGCCCAGCCTTGCTGGAGGATGTCACCTGAGTAAGCAGCCTTCCCCGGCAGAACGCACCATACAAACTCTGCACAGAAGGATGAATCGGACATGTGGTGGCAGGTGGACACATTTCCTCGCTTCTTGATCTTGTCTCTGGCTGTCTTCGGCTCCAGCTGGGGCCTTAGAAAGGCTTTATTCCAGGGTCCGCTGAAAATCCACCCTGCACTCACTCCCTCAGTAAATATCCGTCAGGGAAGTCACACGAAAAGATTGCTCCAATTCGCTCTTGCTGGTGGGCTTCCAAGGGTAAAATAATACAGTCCGCGTCTTTTCAGTCATGAGGAAACCATTGTCACTGAATCTCCCGGGGATGCTTCCTACATCTAACCAAACAAAGGGAGCAATGGTGGAGGTTTCCAGATCAAAAGCAAATGTGTCACCTTGCTGAGAGATGATGGCCTGAAAGAAAAAGATAAATTAAGTGAACGGCGAAGGGAGGCCTACCTGTTCTATCCACAATGCCTATCGGAACATTTACGGGGGCCAACAAGGAGCGCATCTCCTCCAGCTTTGGCTCTGTCACTGCCAAAGTCTGACATTCCATGCACTGTGTCAGATACTAGAAAATACATGGGAATTTATTTAAGGCTGTGGGAAATTACCAAACTGTAATCTCCAGCCAAGTGTAGAAATACGTCGTCTCCAATTATTAAGGAGAATATTTCACAAGAAGCTCAGAGCTTTATATCTTTTACAGTTTTTCTCAGGGGATCAGGAGAGGAACATTTTGGCATAAGGGCTGGGAAGTTTCAATGACTTTCTCAGGATATATGTGGAGCTAGCACCACCATGGAACTTGTTCTTCTAGAAAGATCCAGCAACCTAGGCAGCCGCCTGCCAGGCATTTACAAAAGCTCTACCGTTAGAGCTTTCTCTCTTCTGCTGCATAGTACCAGAAAGCCACATTATTAGCACTTTTAACACGTGCAGATCCCACACAGTATCAGCAAAGGAAAGTGCAATTTAAGCCCTGTCATTCACTCGCCAATTAGCTCCCCCTAAAGCGCGGCGAGGCTGGGCTGGGCTGGGCCCCAGAGGGTAGGGGGTTGTGAGTTTCTCTCAGTGCGAGCGTGCAGCTGAGACTGATCTGGTATTTAAGGCTGTGCCTTTGACGTGAAACGTGATCCCCTCAACATGCAGACACGCCACACCGTAGGTCTGACGTTGCACGTGATGTGTGGCATAGAGAATTTCAAGGAGCCATTTTTACTCTATATAATTTTGGCCTTACACATCATGGAGGGTTCTGAGTTATAAACAAGAAAACGTACTTTGGAGGAAACCGCAAAGAAACTTAACAAAGCGTATTAGGTATCTCTCGGAGTTTCGGAGAGTCAGGTCCCAAGCTGGATGTTAAATTCCCAAATCACGCCGCCCAGCGGTTGGGTGAAGACCCCAAGGCAGGCCCAGGCATGCCATCTGCGCGGCTGGCCCCAGCCGGCCTGCAAGGCTGCCAGGGACGCCTCAGCTACTGTTGCTCCGAGGCCAAAGCCAGAAGGGACACTGCTGCCGGCTCCCTCGTATTGCCTGCTTCCGATCTGAAGTCTCATCTCTATATATGACTGCAGAGCCCAGGGTCAAGCTCGTAGCCTGGCTTCCGGGAGGTATGGTCAACAACTTACCGGCATCCTACTGGGGACAGCACACCCGCGTGCCTGGCCCGTGTTAAGCCTGCAGTAAATGTTAACTGTTATTACTACTCTATATCCCTTTAGGAAGGGCAAGTCTCACTGAAGTCCAAATGCGGTAGGACAAAGGAACAAGTCCCACTTCTCTCCCACACCCACTTGTCCCAAGGTAATGAAGGCCTGGTTTAGGAAAGAGAAAAAGATTTCAAAACTCTAAGTCTAGAGACTGCGAATTTGTCTGCTACAGTGTTTCGGTTTTGTTGCCGTTATTGTTGTTGTCGTTTTTCTGGAAAGAAGCTGTGTAAATGTATGGCATTCCCTTCAGGCTGCTCTACCTCGGTTGCCACAGATGACTTACATTTCATCATGTGAACATTTCACGATTAATTAGAAAGAAAGATAGGTTTTCATTTCAAGGACTGAGTTTTAATACGATTATTTCTAAGTAAATGCAAATAAGCCCTGTCACTTAAGCATTCTCAATGAAGTACAGGTCTGAAACAAATTTAACCTTCACTAAACAGAGAGTAAAACTTTCTAGAGAATACATTCAATCACCGTGTGTCCGTGTGTCGGGGAAAGGGTAGGAAAGGTTTTCAATCAACTAGACAGACTCCACATTCTCCAGCTGCACAATTTTTATAACAACACATCCTGGTCATCCCATTTGTTTCTTGGCAATTATAGATTTGGTGATTAAGCTACTTTGAAGCAATAAACCAAAGAGAGCAGAGGGAAATTTTTAAAAATTCATCGATTGTCCTTAAACCCTCAAAGTCAGAGTGTTTCTGCCGGGGCTACCTGGTCCCCCCCTTTACACAGGTCTGCTGGCTTGTCAGGGCGGGGCATGACACTTCAGGGATGAAGCAGGAAAGGCCGGGGACAGAGCCTGGAATGCGGTGACAAGTCCTGCTGCCTCTTCCTGCCCTGGTCCAGCCCACTAGGGGCCAAGGGGTAGTGGGGGTGGCAGGAACCCGAAACTCTGACAGACACTGAATTAGAAAAGCAGTCATTTGGTCTTTGCTTCCAGTGGGAAGAGACTACCATTCCCCAGGTCCCGGGTAAACTCAGTACCAAGGAGAAATTCTGCAAAATGCAGGATGCCATGTGCTTGCCCCAGAAGCAGGGCACCTCTGCAAGGCCACGGGGACCCCAGGCCCCTGGTACTTACGGTGATGTGCGCCTTGTGGAGCCCCACGCTCTCACTCAGTGAAGACAGGAAGTGATAGTTGGTTGGGCTCACAAGTTGGCTGTCAGCTGAAAGGTAAAAGGAAACCACACAGCTTTGCCGTGTACAATTCCCACAATTCTCCAACAATACAGGCACCGACTCCTTATAGAGGAGAACGGCCTCCCCTGCTTTCAGGACAAAATGCTCCGTCTCAGAGGAGCACAATGGCTCCAGGGAACGCCACGTGTGGACTCTCACCTGGGGAGAAACAAGACAGAGCAAAAACAAACATTCTTGGTTGCTATCTTTTTTTTTTTTTTTTTTTAGAGAATATTAGATGGAAGTCAGAGTAGCAGAACTAGTTAAGAGCCTATGAGCCCTGGGCTTAACTGCAGCCCCACTGAGTACCAGAGCTTGTAACAAAGCAAGTTACTCAACTCCTCAAAGGCTCTGTTTCTTCACACGTAAAATGGGAATAAGAACAGCACTAACTTCACTGGCTGTTGTGAGAGTTAAATAAAGTAATCTATGGAAGACACAGGACCTGGTGCACTGTCATTATTCTGTAACTGTGACCTATTTGCAGTGTCCCCCAAACTGCAACCACCTGAGACTCTTTGAGTTCCTCCCTTTTTGCCTCGCATTGTTTTAAATACAGGTGTATTTTTCCATATACATTTGGAATTCTTTTACAAATTTTCACTTTAACAAACCACTTTTAAGGATTTCTTTCTGTCAAGTTTAGGCTATTTCCAGCTTCTTGTGATTATATAACCTTATATCATAGTGGCACTTTACAGTTTATAATTTGCTTTCGTCTAATTATTTTATAGTTTATTTTATTCACTGCCCATTGAAATCCTTCAAGACAGGCTGACAAGTGAAGATACGATATTCACAGATGAGGAAACTGAATCACCAAGGCATTAAGCCTTAAGGTCACGGGATAAATGGCAGAGTTTTACCCTGAAGGTACAGGTATTCTGAGTCCAAGGACAGCCCATTTTCTGCAACAGGCACTTAGAAACATTTCAATACAAATTAATTTCTCTTTTCTTTTTCCCAGAAGAAATACAACCAATAACTAAAGAGATGACCAAAAACTCTCATTCTGTCTTAGAAAAAAACCCCAAGCAACTTACAGTGAGCTTTGCCTTGCAGTCAGAGCGAAGGTCTGACACACCATAGATGAAAAACACGTCTTGATCCTCAAAACCCACTGGCAACAGTGGAGCGAAGAAATGCCGAGCAAAGTAATGAAGCATTTTCCACTTTCCTCCATACTCTAAAAATAGGCAAGTTAAGAGATGGGCAGGGTCAAGCAGTCAGAGTCATCTCCCCCATGGTCCAGCTATGCTGACTTGTCATGATTCTAGGGACTGAACATAGCAGGGAGCTTCAACAGGGGCATGAACCCACGTGCACTGAGGCCTCGGGGCATTCCAGTCTTCACCTCACGGCATCCTCACATCTGGGTGAGGCAAGCATTCACATCCACTTTACAATGAGGAAAGGGAGGCTCAGACCGTACATCAAACATGCCACAGGCAGTACTCAGAGCCCAGACCCGACTCCTAGGCAGCACTTTCTCATACATAATTCTGCTTCCAGTATTCCTTTTTACTACATACACATGAAGAAGGAAATCGGTAGCATGGAAGTAAAAATATTAAATGTATTAGCAACTGTAAGAAAAGATTACACTTGTATAAAACATTATAAATACTCATTTATAAATGTTCAAGGGAGGGGCGCCTGGGCGGCTCAATCGATTAAGCAACTGACTCTTGATTTCAGCCCAGGTCATGATCTCCTGGGCATGAGATTGAGCCCCACGTCTCCATGCTCAGCAGCTCAGCACAGAATCTGCTGGAGATTCTCTCCTTCTTTTTCTCTCTGCCCCTCCTCCCGTTCACACGCACTGTCTCTCTCAAATAAATAAAATCTTTTAAAATTTTAAAAAAATAAGAGTTAAAGTTGAAAATAGAGCTACCATATGATCCAGCAATTGCACTACTGGGTATTTACCCCAAAGATACAAAAGTAGGGATCCGAAGGGGTACGTGCACCCCGATGTTTATAGCAGCAATGTCCACAATAGCCAAACTGTGGAAAGAGCCAAGATGTCCATCAACAGATGAATGGATAAAGAAGATGTGGTATATATATACAATGGAATACTATGCAGCCATCAAAAGGAACGAGATCTTGCCATTTGCAACGACGTGGATGGAACTGGAGGGTATTATGTTGAGTGAAATAAGTCAAACAGAGAAAGACATGTATCATATGATCTCACTGATATGAGGAATTCTTAATCTCAGGAAACAAACTGAGGGTTGCTGGAGTGGGGGGTGGGGTGGGAAGGATGGGGTGACTGGGTGATAGACACTGGGGAGGGTATGTGCTCTGGTAAGCGCTGTGAATTGTGCAAGACTGTTGAATCTCAGATCTGTACCTCTGAAACAATGCAATATATGTTAAGAAAAAAAAAAAGAAGAAGAAGGTAGCAGGAGGGGAAGAATGAAGGGGGGGAATCGGAGGGGTAGACGAACCATGAGAGACGATGGACTCTGAAAAACAAACAGGGTTCTAGAGGGGAGGGGGGTGGGAGGATGGGTTAGCCTGGTGGTGGGTACTGAGGAGGGCACGTTCTGCATGGAGCACTGGGTGTTATGCACAAACAATGAATCATGGAACACTTCATCTAAAACTAATGATGTAATGTATGGGGATTAACATAAGAATAAAAAAAAAAATTAAAAAAAAATAAATAAATAAAAAAAAATAAGAGTTATAGGGAATGTAGTCAATAATATTGTAGTAACTTTGTATGGTGACAGATGGTAACTACACTTATCACAGTGAGCATTTCAAAATGTACAGAAATGTCAAATCACTGAATGGTACACCTAAAAAAATATATAAACAGAACACTTGGGAAAAAAAAATTTAAAAAGTGACAGAAAGAGTTATTTAGAACTCAAAGTCTCCTTCCTTTTCCCATAAGTACAAAAGCCTCTGAGTGAAATAAAACAACCATTTATCACAAATGCCACTGGCAAGTGCAGACTCGAGGAGAACATCCAAACAGATGACAGTTAATGACAGTGGCCCTGACACAATTAGAAGCTTTCGAGAACCTATGAATTCTGTGCCCTGTTGGCATGTCCAAGATGCTAAACCCCCAAACTAAAAAACGTGTCACCATGCCTCTATTCCAAAAAGCTCTTTCCCACAAAGCACTGCACCAATGAACAACTTCCAGAGAGATGGTAGGGAGGGGGAAAGAGTGGAGGAGGGGCGAGGGAGTGTGTGTTGGGGGGAGGATCATGTCCAGAATTCACAGTGCAAGCTGCTGAGATGGAGAAATGTGGTTTGAAGTTCAGAGAGAACCAATTTCTTCTGGCTTTCCAAAATTTCAACTCTCAGTGCTTCAACTGCAACTGCTAATATTTCCCCTTAAAAACAACAAGCAGGGAGGGGTGGAGAGGCCTTTCATATTAGATCTATAAAATGAACTCAAACTTATAAAGTTGACCTTGAACAACATGGGGTTAGGGGCACCAACCCCTGTGCCGTCAAAAATCCACAGGTAACTTCTGACTCCCTCAGAACTTAACTAATAGCTTACTGTTGACCAAGCCTTACTGATAACATAAGTGGTCAATTGACACATATTTTATATGTTATATGTATTATATACTGTATCCTTACAATAAAGCAAGCTAGAGAAAAGCAAGTGTTATTAAGAAAGTCAGAAGGAAGACAAAATACATTTACAGTACTGTACTGTCTTTACCCAAAAAATCTGCATCTTCATGGACCTGCACAGTTCAACCTCATGTTGTTCAAACATCAACTGTATTTGGAAAGTTTTCTCGTAAGTGGAAGATGGCTCAGACCTGAGGTAACTTACAGACTCTCGTGTGGTATCCATTACAGAAGAGACTTCACATGCATGGTTCCAGCTTCATGGCCACACACAGAACACAGGAGGATAGCAATTGAAGCACGAGGTCTCACTGGGACACACACTAGTTACTCATCAGTGACAATATGGCTACCAATATAATATCCTGCAGAGCCAGCTAAAAATGCTGTGGGATTTCTGGCTTTTCCGTTAGCTCTGTGCCTGTCCAAGCTTATGAGCCAAGCAAAATAAATGCCCAGGTGGATTTCTGTATTTGCAAAATTATAACTAAAAATGAGACTAATTTTTTAAAAGGAAATGTGTAAGAATCTATAGATTCCAAGCGGCTATGATCCCTTTAAAGGATCACCATTTCAGATAAGAGCTGACACATGCCTTCCCCCACCCTCACTGGCACACACTATAAGCACCAGATTTATTAAACCAACGACACAGAGTTAAACAGACGCTGTGAGGCTGCGCAGACCAGGAGCAGACACAGCATACCTGTCACAACTCCTCCCTGGCACCTGTTTTCTGTACCAGGTAAAAGAAGATGGTGATCCTCTCCATGGAGGCACTGTCCTGCGAGACTTTAGAAAACAAATTCTTGCTCTGCCATCATACTCCTGGTTCCTGGGTTTACTCACCCTTTCTAAAGAACTCATTAAAATAATTTGCAATACAGTCATTTAAGGGAAGATTAACAAAGACTGGGCTCTCCCCATTCTCGAACCAAACTCTGCTTCAGGAGTCCACGACCTCATCCACGTACAAGAAGGCAGCGTCAGGGTCCAAGTGTCTCTGAACAATATCTCTTTGTCCAGTTTTAAGCTTCCCAGAAAGGCAACTCTCCCCAGGCTACCCCTGATTCTCATCCAATACTCTTTTATCTGGTTGGTGTTGATAAACAGTTTGGTCAGAGAAACCCGATCGAGACTCCAATTCACCGCAAGAGGTGAATCAAAGCACGCGGGGAATGGACTCCTTTGGATTTGCATTCACAGCTAGTTGAAGAGCCTCACCCAGCAAAGGGGCTTTTTATTGTATGGCCTTGCCTCACTTTTGGCCCCAAATTCTTGTGTACATTATTAACTGAATTTCTTTTCAAACCACCATTAGTGAACACCAAAGATTCATAATTACTCCTTGATTTTTAAAAATATATCAAAATAGAATAATTCAAACTGCAGGCACCATGCCAGTCATCTCCCTGTTGCCAAAGGAACTGGTGCAACTGCTAACCCCTCCTACGTGGATTTCTGACTCCACCACGTTTCCCCCCAACAGATAAATAGGGCAAAAATAAAGATGACCTTATGGACCTAGAGGGGAATCCGGGAAAAGGACATTTTAACACTCAGCTGGGCCAGCCTTCCACTTGGCTGAATTCTTCCGAGGAAGAAGCTTACATAAATGCTTCTTTTGCCTGGAAATTCCTCCTAATTAAATTCAAAATTTTAAGCAATCATTGTAAGACACATGGCTGAGACCTTCATGCATGAATCTACCCCCTTCATCAGCCGGCTTTTGTGACTCTGCACAGCCCCGAACTCGAACAAGGCTGCCGCGAAGGCTCACGGAGTGACCGGGAAGGTGGGCGGGGCGGCCGCAGTTCACGGGCTGCGGGAGAAACCCCTCCACTGCGCTGGGGTCTACCCCGATTAATCTGACCCCTCAGGCTCCGTGCTTTCTCAGTGCGTCTCCGCACCGGAGTTGCTTTCTCTCACAGACACAAAGAATGCTGCAACACTTACCTAGAGAAGCCCAGGAAGGAGCCTGCCAGATGTCATTCAGCTGCCAATAAAGTGCTCCCATGGTGTAGCCTTGCCCATCCACTACCTCGCTGCGACTGCGGCGGTAGAATTCAGTCTCTATTTTGACACACTGGGCCTGCATCACCTGATTCGGGGGAAAACATCGAAGCACACGTGTTATTGTCTGACGTAAGTGTGTAGATCTGAGAAAACTGCAGGCTTGAGGGTGTTTTTTAAAATTAGGTTGGATAAATTAGGGAATCTGATTAGCATTATGTCTACCATTATTATACTAGATCTGTAACTAGCCCCTCAGTATGACAGAAGGGTTGTCTATAACAGCTGATTTATTTGGGAGTCTTAGTGTTTCGTTTATTGTAACAATGGGTGATCGAGGAAATAGGATGGTATGAAAGGTTCCTTGCTAATGATAGTGTAGGCAATGATGGAAAGCAGACTATTATTCCAGAGTAAATGGTATATGTAGTCAAACATTAAATTTTTTTACAGTCATGGGTTTTACAAATATATTCATAGCTACTGAAGAAAAAAGTTGTATTAGAAAAAAATTCTACAGGAAAAATAACATTATTATGAGTCTTACACTGTCCAATCCCTAACCCCTTTTCTCTTTTTTCTTTTTTCAAGATTTTATTTATTCATTTGAGAGAGAGAGACAGAGAGAGAGAGCATGAGCAGGGGAGAGAGGCAGAGGCAGAGGGAGAAGCAGATCCCCTGCTGAGCTGGGAGCCAGACATGGGGCTCCACCCCAGAACCCCAGGATTACAACCTGAGCTGAAGGCAGATGCTTAACCATCTGAGCCACCCAGGTGCCCTCCCCAACCCCTTTTTTCTACTCAAGCAATTGTTCTTATATCATGACTTCTGATAATGAAAAATTTCTTATGAATGTAATTCCTTCATTATAGCAGAACAGATGGTAAATTGCAGCAATGAGACACGTGAATTTAGTTCCTATTGAAGAGGCACTAAAGAACTTTACGCAGGACTCTTAATTATTGGCAACATCATTGAAAAATCACTCTTTCATTGCTGCTGTTATCACGTACTTTTTAAAAAGATTTTATTTATTTTATTTTAGAGAGCACAAGCCAGGGGGAGAAGAAGAGGGGGAGAGAGAGAGGAGTCCTAAGCAGACTCCTCACTGAGCGCAGATGCAGGGCTCGATTCCACCACCCTGAGATCATAACCTGAGCTGAAACCAAGAGTGGGAGGCCCAACCAGCTGCACCACCCAGGCACCCCTGTTATCTCATGCTTTTAACTTAGAGTTGTAGTAGGAGAGGCTCATGAGTGAGAGGTTCTTAGGCTCATTTGGAGAGGTCACCAAGGAGAGAACCTGCAGAGACGGTCAGAGCTGCAAGGACTCCTCATTAGAGTGGGGCCTGGATTTTCACAGAGGAAGGAAAAGAAGGATGCAGATAAGGTCTCTTGAAGACTAAGCCCAGATGCTTTCCTAAAAGCTGGAAGAGCTCAGATAAAGGTAGAACCTTTAAATAGGGTTAGGCTGGCTAGTGAGATAATCATAGGTGAAGGTATGACTTATACGAGGTGGGGCCACAAAATTCCAGAAGGATGAAGCAAGAAGAAATCATGGTCATTCAATAAAGATTTAGTAAGCACCTACAGTATGTGTTACATGCTGGTAATGGTCCACCCCTCTCCCAGCAAAAAAATACAGGAGCCCACCCTCATGGAGCTTATTGGCTTGTGTAGAACACAGGACTTAATCAAAGAGTCGCGCAAATAAATGTAAACTTTAAACAGTAGTAAGTGCTAAGAAGGAGTGAGCAATGTTACAAGTGTAGATAGTAGGGGAAATAGGCCTAGCCGAGGAATGAGGATTAGTCTCAAAGAAGAGGAAAGAGACGAGGAGAGAGGGCAGAACCTGGCAGCCGGAGAGGACATGTGTGTTGAGCAGAGAATTCACAGGCAAAGAACTAAAAGGCACAGAGAGCCAGGAACAATGGAAGGGAGGCCAGGGAGATGCAGGGACCAGACCTGGGAAGGTTTTGGTGTGTGTCCTAGAGGCTAGGAAGTCACAGAAAGCTTTTAAGCTCAATGGGTGAAGGGACCAGATTTGCATTCCAAAAGAAGATACTGCTGACCAAAAGAAGAAATGGAGGCACCGGGGTGGGGGAGGTGCCTACAGTGGGTTTAGGGCGACCATTCAGAAAGCTATGAAAACCATCCCAGCAAGAGATGATATCAGCTGTGAGCAGATAAAGAAATGTCCTCATTCAGGAACCAGACCACTGGGACCACAGCAATGAGAGCAGTGAATACACTCTAAAGAAAGAATCTCACAGACGGAGTGGAAATTGTGCCAACTGAAAATGACCACAGGATACAATCTGCATGTATTGAGTCCCAACACTAAGTCAGAGGGAATGAAATAGGAAAACAGACCTATGAAATTTGATCTGTCAGTCAAGCCAATCTACAATTATACTCAGAAATTTCCAGCCAAGTTCCTTGTAAAAATACCAATTTTGTCTGAACTAAAAAAGAAAAAAAGAGAGAGAGAGAGAGATTTACCTACTTCTAGGCCTGGATAGGTAGGCACAGAGAAATTAAGTCCCTTTGTAAGCATTCACGTATGTTGAGTTATGGTACAAAATCAGTGCTGTGGAGCAACTTCTAGAAAATTCAGTGAAGATGAAGCAGCCCAAAAGTAGAAATCTCAGTAGAAACAGATTCTAGGGCAGCATCATCCATGCCCACTGGAGATCTTTACCTTACATCAGCATGGAAAGTAACCTTTATAGTTGTTAAAAAGATTTGATCTCGGGCGCCTGGGTGGCTCAGATGGTTGGGCGTCTGCCTTCGGCTCAGGTCATGATCTCAGGGTCCTGGGATCGAGTCCCGCATCGGGCTCCCTGCTCTTTGGGAGCCTGCTTCTCCCTCTGCCTCTCTCTCTCTCTCTGTCTCTCATGAATAAATAAATAAAATCTTAAAAAAAAAAAAAAAAAAAAAAAACAAACAAAAAAAAGATTTGATCTCTGAACTCATTTATATCACCCTGAGCCTCCATATAATGGCCCCACCAACCAACCTAAATTTGGCCTATGTGCACAAAATCAAGCCAGCCGCAGTCTCTGCCTCCTCAGGACACACACCCAAGACCCCGAACAAGAGGAAATCTCAGTTCTCATCCAGAGAGTCCTGAAAAACAGCCATTGCTTTATAGACTGTGTGTGGAGTGATCATGAGAGGAGAAGCTGAGGAAGTCCTCATCAGACTGGTGAGTAACAATAGGAGGAGAGGGGTTCTAGTCACCAGATATTCTAGAAACTGCTGGTCCAGCCAAGCATGGGCATCGAATGGCAACCACCATGGACAATCCACTTTTGGTGCCAGCCCACAATTCTGGAACTCCCAGTACCTGAAGTACCCCCGAAGTCTGAGCAATTCCTGATATACCAAAGAAGCCAAAGAACCTGCAACGTTCTGTTATTACCCCAGAGACTTGGTTCAGTGTCAACTCATGAGTGGTATGGAAGGAGGGGTGTCATTCATGAAGTTTGGGACTGGAATCACTTTCCTTGGATCCACATTTATAAAGTAGGGTAAATAGGAAAAAAGTAAAAACAGAATTCTGAGGGAACAAAATATCAATGTATACCACAGTAGGAAATTAAGTTATCTCTTTCAGGCAAAAATGAAAACTTCTAGGACAAAGCCATAACCTATTAAATAGTCATGCTTGTGCTTAGCTGGATCTAATCCAGAGGACAACTAGATATTTTACTGATGGCCTTGGTAGAGGTGACCTGCATTTTCTTTTTCTTCATGTAAGTTTCTTTTCAGGAAAAAAAAAAAAAGATCTCATGAGCATCGAATTATTTACATTGCTCCAAATTCTTTTCCAATCTTTGTGAACACATATTGTAGCATATACATTTAGTGTTGTATTCTCACTTAGTTTTCACATATGTACATTTCCATGCCCTGG
Organism: Neomonachus schauinslandi; assembly: GCF_002201575.2. NCBI lineage: Eukaryota > Metazoa > Chordata > Mammalia > Carnivora > Phocidae > Neomonachus > Neomonachus schauinslandi. The sequence continues at coordinate 119,527,776 of NC_058404.1, read as the reverse complement.
AATTTGCTAGCATCTCTGTGCTTTAAATGGTTATACAGTTATACCACAGTGTGATTCATCATTCTCCAATTATTAGGCATTTGAATGATTTCCAGTTTTTTCTTTCAACGCAAGAGCTAAGAACATTTTATGTTCTTGTGCTGCTTCTTTTGGTAATAATAGATGAAAAATGTTAAACTCCTTGCTGCATATTGCTATATTAGGTTCCAGTCAAGAGGCTGCTATAAACTGGTGGCCTCCAGACTGAACTTTGCCCCACAAAGACTTTTTTTTATTATGTTATGTTAGTCACCATACAGTACATCATTAGTTTTTGATGTAGTGTTCCATGATTCATTGTTTGCATATAATACCCAGTGCTCCATGCAATACGTGCCCTCCTTAATACCCATTACCGGGCTCAACCATCCCCCCACCCCCCTCCCCTATAAAACCCTTAGTTTGTTTCTTGGAGTCCACAGTTTCTCATGGTTCCTCTCCCCCTCCGATTCCCCCTCTTCATTTTTCCCTTCCTTCTCCTAATGTCCTCCATGCTATTCCTTATGTTCCACAAATAAGTGAAACCATATGATAATTGATTTTCTCTGCTTGACTTACTTCACTTAGCATAATCTCCTCCAGTCCCATCCATGTTGATGTAAAAGTCGGGTATCCGTCCTTTCTGATGGCTGAGTAATATTCCATTGTATATATGGACCACATCTTCTTTATCCATTCATCTGTTGAAGGGCATCTCGGCTCTTTCCACAGTTGAGCACTGGGGAGCATATGGCCCTTCTTTTCACTACATCTATGTCTTTGGGTAAATACCCAGTAGTGCAATTCCTGGGTCATAGGGTAGCTCTATTTTTAAATTTTTGAGGAACCTCCACATTGTTTTCCAAAGTGGCTATACCAACTTGCATTCCCACCAACAGTGTAAGAGGGTTCCCCTTTCTCCACAACCTCTCCAACATTTGTTGTTTCTTGCCTTCTCAATTTTTGCCATTCTAACTGGTGTAAGGGGGTATCTCGATGTGGTTTTGATTTGAATTTCCCTGATGGCTAATGATGATGAACATTTTTTCATGTGTCTGTTAGCCATTTGTATGTCTTCTTCAGAGAAATGTCTGTTCATGTCTTCTGCCCACTTTTTGACTTGATTATTTGTTTATTGGGTATTGAGTTTGAGAAGTTCTCTGTAGATCTTGGATACCAGCCCTTTATCTGTAGTGTCATTTGCAAATATCTTCTCCCATTCTGTGGGTCGCCTCTCTGTTTTGTTGACTGTTTCCTTTGCTGTGCAGAAGCTTTTTATCTTAATGAAGTCCCAAAAGTTCATTTTCGCTTTTGTTTCCTTTGCCTTTGGAGACGTGTCTTGAAAGAAGTTGCTGTGGCCAATGTCGAAGAGGTTACTGCCTATGTTCTCCTCTAGGATTTTGATGGATTCCTGTCTCATATTGAGGTCTTTCATCCATTTTGAGTTTTTTTTTGTGTATGGTATAAGAGAATGGTCGAGTTTCATTCTTCTGTATATAGCTGTCCAATTTTCCCAGCACCATTTATTGAAGAGACTGTCTTTTTTCCATTGCATATTTTTTCCTGCTTTGTCCAAGATTATTTGACCATAGAGTTGAGGGTCCATATCTGGGCTCTCTATTCTGTTCCATTGGTCTGTGTGTATGTTTTTGTGCCAGGACCATGCTGTCTTGGTGATCACAGCTTTGTAATATAGCTTGAAATCAGGTAACGTGATGCCCCCAGCTTTGTTTTTCTTTTTCAACATTTCCTTGGCGATTCGGGGTCTTTTCTGATTCCATACAGATTTTAGGATTGTTTGTTCCAGCACTTTGAAAAATGCCATTGGTATTTTGATTGGGATGCCCCACACAGATTTTAACTGGCCCACAGAGGTGGGTGTTTTTTGGTTTTTTTGAGGTTGGTGGTCTTTTTTTTGTTTCTTGTTTGGATATTGTTTAATGTCTTAAGTCCTGGCCTATATGTTCCATTTTGTCACAATTCCCAATAATCATACTCCTATCCATTTAAATTACCTTCCTAGCCCCCAGAAACATTTGAGTTTTCAATCTCTATTTCAATTTTCAGAACTACTTGCAAGATATCTTTATTTTTGTATATCTGTTCTAACAATCTTCTCGCTGTAATTTATCTTTTCTGGTTTAATAGATAAATGTTAATAATCTTCTAGAATTTTTAAACTTAAAATTTCTTTTTTACATACATGCAGAATTCCTACCCCTTGCTAGCAATGAAAGGAAAAGGACACTAGGCAAGCCCTAACTAGTGGCCTATCATAGCTGAACTTAGTGTGAAGGAGGATAATCAAGACTCTTGAGTGCTCTGGTCTCTAGCATAGTGCAGTACACTCCACAGACAGATGGTGCCACGTGCCAATATCATGGATCTGGGTTTACCCGAACCAGTAGGTGCCAGCAAGGGCTAATGAATGACGCCTTTGTTCATAAAAGTGCAGAAGGCCACTGCCCACTATCCTTCCTAAAGGGTTGTTGTACAATCCCACTTCCCTGGAAAATGTCTGGAACTGCCTCTTTCCCTTTAAAAATTGTACCTGTATTTATATACTCATGCATCCTTCCCTAAAGAGGACAATCTTTACATATAAGAAGGATAAATGCTTAGTCATTTCCTAGGCTACTCAGTCCCACTGTTAGCAGACAAATCTTATTTTAGTTTCAAAAAAGTCTATTTTCAGCAGCTTGCTTGATTACACTTATGAAAGCAGTCTCCTTGGAGAAACAGATGGTAGGGTAAAAAGAAATTGGACCAGGATACAAGACCTAGGTTCCAGCTTTGCCACTGTGATGGAGATTGCTAGCTGTTTACAAAAACCCATTTCCCCTGTCCTCCAGAGTCAGAGAGCTATAGGTGGGCTCCATCCTCCAGAATCACATCCCTTACCCTTGGAACTAGGGGTAAGCCATGTGACTAAGCTCTCCTGACAGAATGTAATTTATATTCTTCATTTACTTAAAATTATCCTGACTGGGGCGCCTGGGTGGCTCAGTTGGTTAAGCGACTGCCTTCGGCTCAGGTCATGATCCTGGAGTCCCGGGATTGAGTCCCGCATCGGGCTCCCTGCTCAGCAGGGAGTCTGCTTCTCCTTCTGACCCTCCCCCCTCTCATGCTCTCTCTCTATCTCATTCTGTCTCTCAAATAAATAAAATCTTTAAAAAAAAAATTATCCTGACAATAAGAATTTCCAATAAAGCCATGTTTCAACTGATATAATTCATACCATACAATTCACCCTTATAGCTTCCAATTTGTTGGCTTTTAGTATTATCACAGGTTGTGTACTCTCTCCACTACCTAATTCCAGAATGTTATCACCCCAAAAGGAAACACTGTACTGTACTGGTTAACAGCAGCTCCTCATTCTCCCTTCTCCTCTGCATCTGGAAACCACTCATGTACTTTCTGTCTCTATGGATTTGCCTATTTTGGACATTTCATGTAAGTGGAACACATTTTGTTTATCCATTCTCTCTATATAGAATTACATATTCTAATATATATATATAATATATATATAACTATATAATTATATATAGTCATTATAATAATTAACTTACTAGCTCTCATAGGTTTTTTAGGTGGATTTTTAAAGCTTTTCTATATATAAGATCATGTCATCTGCAGACAGAGATAGTGTTACTTCTTCCTTTCCAATTTGGATGCCTTTTATTTTATTTCCTTGCCTAACTGTTTTGACTAGAATCTCCAGCACAGTGTTGACTAGAAGTGGCAAGAGCAGGCATCCTTGTCTTGTTCCTGATCTTAGGGAGAAAATGTTCTGGTTTTTTTTCACTATTTAACATGATATTAGGTTTAGGTTCTTCATAGGTGCTCTTATCAGGTTGAGGAAGTCCCTCCTTGTCCTGGCTTGTTGAAATTTTTTTCTTCATCTATTGAAATGATCGTGTAGTTATTTTTCCTTTGTTCTATTAATACGGTGTATTACATTGATTGACTTTCATAGGTTGAACCAATCTTACATCCTGGGATAAATCCCACTTGATTATAGTTTATAAACCTTTTTATATGCTGCTGGATTTGGATTGTTAGTATTTTGTTGAAGATTTCTTTCTTTCTATATTCATAGAAGATATTAGTCTCTGGTTTGCTTTTCTTATATGTCTCTGTCTGGTTTTAGTATCAGAATAAAAATGATTTCACAGAATGAGTTAGGAAGTGTTTTCCCCCTCTCCTTTTTTTGGGGGGGAAGATTTGTGAAAGATGGTGCTAATTCTTCTTTCAATATTTTTTAGCATTCACTAGTGAAGCCATCTTTGTAGAGGACAAATCTTTAATTACTAACTCAATCTCTTTAGTTGTGATAGATCTACTTAGATTTTCTATTTCTTCTTGAGTCCATTTTCATTATTTGTGTCTTTCTGCCATTTTGTCTAGGTTAAATGACTTACTGTCATACAATTATTTACAGTATTCTCTAATCACCCTTTTTATTTATTTGAGGTCAACAGTAGTGCTCCCTCTTTCATTCCTGATTTAGTGATTGGAATCTTCTCTCTCTTTTTTTTTTTCTTGGCCTAGTCTAGCTACAGTTTTTTCAATTTTGTTGATCATTTCAAAGAACTAACTTTTTGGCTTTGTTGATTTTCTCTATTGTTCCAATAAGGCCTCTTTTAATGTGCCAAATTTCTGATGTCTGCTTTATTTAAGTGCAGCAAATTGATGTTAAAATTCAACCAAACACCTCAGTAGTTATAGAATTTCCCTTATCTCAATTGTGAAAGGACATAATATTGTAGTTTAAAAGGCAGAAACTTGCTCCATTCATTGCCTGAGAACTTGGGAAAATACTTAACCTTTCTGAGCCTGTTTACTCAAATATAAAATGAAAACAGTAACATAGATGTCTGGAGATGTTGTTAGAATTATGTAAGAAGATATACAACACATCTCATGGCCCAGGGCGAGGCATTTGGTAGACATGCAAAGAATGCTGACTGTCTTCTTGACTGCTAAATTACATGTTGCATATATATATATTAGTATGTAATGTACTCTATTAATCACTCCTCTCTTTTTTTTTTTTTTAAAGATTTTATTTATTTATTTGACAGAGAGCGAGAGCAGGAACACAAGCAGGGGGAGTGGGAGAGGGAGAAGCAGGCTTCCTGCTGAGCAGGGAGCCGGATGTGGGACTCGATCCCAGGACCCTGAGATCATGACCTGAGTAGAAGGCAGACGCTTAACGACTGAGCCACCCAGGCGCCCATCACTCCTCTCTTTTACTGACCCCATCCATCTTAAAAGCTCAGCATAGCCTGGATCTTCTATCAAATCTCAGTGCTGCTTACCAAACAAATAATAGTTCCAAGGTAGCAAGTATCATCAACACCTGGGCCTACAACATAGTCTTCCTTTTTTTTTTTTTTTGTTCTTGTGATCAAGTTACACGCAACATAGGAAGATAAAATGGACCCCTAAAGAATATGAATCTCTTAAGGACATCCCCAAGCATCTAGCCCTGATTACGTGCTTAATAAATATGTGAAGAATTGGGGTGCCTGGGTGGCTCAGTTGGTTAAGCGACTGCCTTCAGCTCAGGTCATGATCCTGGAGTCCCGGGATCGAGTCCCGCATCGGGCTCCCTGCTCGGCGGGGAGTCTGCTTCTCCCTCTGACCCTCCCCCCTCTCATGTGCTCTCTCTCTCTCTCTCATTCTCTCTCTCAAATAAATAAAATCTTAAAAAAATAAATAAATAAATAAATAAATAAATATGTGAAGAATAAATGAAGGCACTAGAGGGAGCTATAAGCTAAGGGGTTAGTAAAGATTGTCACTAGCCCAGCTTCCTAAGTGGCTAGTAAGAGGCCTACTGGCAGAGTTAAATTGATCAAGTTTCGATGTGAAGGTTAGACAGTCCTCAGACTAAGCAGTGAGCCTGTGCAACATAGCTTAAGAGAGTGGGCCGAGGTAAGTAGGCTATTTGGAATACAGTATAACAGGGTAAGGTAGGAAAATGAAAGGTGAGGCAAGCTTATTCTGGAATATTAGAAGAATGAAAGAAGTAAAAATCGAGGATACTTTTGCTGTTGTAAGATAAGGAGAAGATAGGAAAAGATCTAAATGTGAAGAAACTTACCGCACAGCTTTCTCAGCCAAGATTTTTCTGAAAGTTGCAAAAAATTCCTCTGTAGACCGTCTGAAGAAGTGGTACCCAAGCAGGCACTTCAGAACAGTCTGACAACAACGAGAGAAAGAAGAGAGGGTGGAAGCAGGAACAGAAAAAATGGACCAAAGAAAGGTTTTTATTTCTAATGCACATGTCAAAGATAATTGTTCTAAAATCAAAGTAGCAAGGGGGAAAAGAATGCTTTACTCTAACATTTCCTGTCTATGTTTCAGTCAAGAAAATTCAACACTAAAAACAACAAAAAAAATCATAATTCTGATTTTTTTTCCATCTCAGATCCCATCTAGTACATTAGAAAGTTCTAAGGTACAACCAACACAATCCAATTCCAAGCCAATGCCTGATAAGACACCAGTGCTAAATTATCATATGAAAGCCATCACCAACAAAACCCAGCAACAAACAATTCCACTTGTACACCCAGCTCCTAACTATGTACCGCTAATGCTAATGAGTTCAGAAAGAACAATTATTTTTGTCAGTTCTCTGAATGTTGTTTTGAGAAAAGAGAATAAAGTAACAGTAATAAAATGAACAGCTGGGAGGAGGACAGCCAGCATGAAAAACAACAGCTGAAAAGGTTCCCGCGTGTGCGTGCACACACACACACACACACACACGAATAAGGATCATCCTATTTCACATACCAAAACTGAGACTCTTTTATAGAATACTGTCTATGAAAAGCTAATAATGATGAACTTCAATACTTTAAAAGGGACAGATATCAACTTTATCTTTTAACTTGTGTTCTATGGTAAGTTCATAAATTACACATCAAAACTTCCCTAACTGATAAGCTTATGGTTAAAACATTAAAATTTTCTTTATTAGTTTATCATCTTCTACAAAGGAGTATTCTTTTGGCTTAGAGTTTTCTGCTTCAGCTTCCATCCAGATTTTTTTGTTTTTATATAGGAGAAAACTGATGAGAGTAGGCATGAGTTTAGATTAAAATTGGTATCTTTTTAGGTGCTAAGATGCAAAAATTAAAATGTGATCATGTTTAACAAAAACTTCAAATCTATTTCAGATCAACTCATATGACTGAGATTAGGCTCCTGCCTTCTCTCTCTGAACTTGAAACAAGTATGGCAAAGACATCAGATAAATAAGCCCTGGCTTTAATATAGTCTTATGCATGCATGTAGTTCACAGGTTCGTGAAATAAAATTGGCAAGTAAAGAGAGTAAATGAAAACATTAAGAAGAAAATATTACCTAAAATTCAGCTCGATAGTTTCTTACAAAGTTAAATATAAATTCCATATAACTCAGCAATTTCACGCATGTATTTCAACTCAGAGGAAATGAAGATATGCACACAAAGATTTGTATGCTAATATTCATAGCAGTATTATTCATAATAGGCAAAAATTGGTAATAATCCAAATGTGCATCAAGAGATGAATGGATATATAAAATATGGTATATCCATTACAACAGAATACTATTTAGCAAGAAAGAGGAATGAAGTGCAGGTGTATGCTACAACATGGAAGACCTTCAAAAACATTATGCTAGGTAAAAGAAGCCAGATGCAAAACATCACACATTGTATGAGTCCAGTTACAAGAAATGTTGAGAAAAGTAAAATCTATACAGACAGAAAGCAGATTAATGTTTACCTGGGGCTGAAGGTGAGAAAGGAGAGTAACTGCAAATAGACACAAGGATCTTTTGGGGATGTCAGAAATGTTCTAAAATTGGATTATGGTCACGGTTGCATGACTCAATAAATATTCTAAGAATCACTTAATTGTACACTTAAAATGAGTGAATTTTATGGTATGTCAATTATCTCTCAATAGAGCTGTTTAAAAAATAATCCAGGGGCGCCTGGGTGGCTCAGATGGTTAAGCGTCTGCCTTCGGCTCAGGTCATGATCTCCGGGTCCTGGGATTGAGCCTCATGTCAGGCTCCCTGCTCAGCGGGGAGCCTGCTTCTCCCTCTCCCTCTGCCTCTCCCCTCGCTTGCACTCTCTCTGTCCCTCTCTCTCTCAAATGAACAAATAAAATCTTTTTAAAAAATCCAGTAAGGTGCATAAAGTAACATGCAGATATCTTAATTGTATGCCTCAGTGAATTTTATCATGTGTATACATACACCCATGTAACCAGCACCCAGATCAAGATATAAAGCTTTTTTAGCACTCCACAGAGTTTCCTGATATCCATTTCTAACCATAATTCACTATCCCCTCCACAAGAGTGGTTACCACCAATTTGCTCTCCATCATCTTCATTCATTTTGTCTATAACTAAAACTTGAATGTTTCTTTTGCTCAACATAATGTTTGTGAGATTCATCCAAGTTGATGCTGATATCAGCAGTTCATTCTTTCGTATTGCTATGGAATATTCCATTACATAAATATACCATAGTTTATAAATTCTTCTGTTAAAGAACATCTAGGCTGTTTCCAGTTTGGAGCTATTATGAATAAAGCTGGTATGAACATTATTTTAGATGTCTGTTGGCACACATATGCACTCATTTTTCTTGGGTACATAGCTTGTAGTAGAAATGCTGATTCAGAGAGGAAGCAAATGTTTAGCTTGGATAGAAACTGCCATAAAATTTTCCAAAGTGATTAAACAAATTTCTATTCCTACTAACAATGTCTACAAGTTCCAGCTGTCGCACATCCTCACCAACAGTTGGCATTGTCAATCTATTTAATTTTAGCCATTGTGCTAAAATGACATTGTGTACCTTGTAGTGTAGGGGTACCCTAGCATGATTTTAATTTTGCATTTCCTTGATTGAGAATGAAATTGAACACATTTTCACATATTTACTGAACACTGGATATCTTCTTTGGTGAAGTGCCTGTTCAAGGTTTTTGTCCATTTTTTAATAGGTTATATCCTTTTCTTATTACTCCATAGAAGTTCTTTATTTTGAATACAAATCTTTTTATCAGATATATGTATTACAGATACCATTGCCCAATCTGTGGCTTGTCTTTTATCTCTCTTAATGGTGTCTTAATTTACAAAAGTCCATAATTTTAGTGAAGTCCAATTTATCATTATTTTCTTTTATAGTTAATGTCTTTTATGTCCTGTTTAAGAAATCTTTGCCAAGGTTATGAAAATGAGACCTTTCACAGTTGATTCCTTGATCACTGATCAAATTAATTTTTGTATATGGAGTCAAAGTTCATCTATTTTCCTACAAAGATACCCACTTGATACTGTACTGTCTATTGGTAAAACTATCCTTTCCCACCGGATCGCAGTGGCATCATGGCCATCAATCAAGTGATTATATTATACATAAGTCTGTTTCTGGACTCTACTGTGTTCCATTATTCCATTTTATCCTTGGGGAAAGCTATTTTCTTAATTACTGACACTTTATAGTGATCATGAGCTAGGGAACATTTTAATGCACAATTTGCTGTAGAACATTGTGAGCTGTTTGTTCTTTGTAAGAGAGACAAATGCCAAAAATTAACTATTTCAAGTATTACATGTCATCATTCATCTGTTTTGAAGAAGATAAACTCCTCAATCAATGAAATAAAAACCTGAATATTTTTTCACCACGTAAGGCTTACAAAATCTACATGATCCCCTATGTTAACTGAAGGAACCAGTTGAACTCCAGAATGAAAATGCCTTACCTGAGTAAGGTAAATGGTATCTTTGAATGTCTGTAATGTATCTGTGCTTTCCGGGAGTTTGAAATGAAATCCAATCTGAAGCAGCATTTCATTATTACCATCTGCATGATGTTGTCGATGAAGTGAAAATTTGCTGTTGTAAGACCAGTCCTCTTCAGATGAAACCTTTCGAGTAAAGAATAAGAGGTACAAATGGGGAAGTTAGGAGTTCCACACACTTCTGACACACTCAAAAAGTACTCTGCATACGGAAAAGAGCTCAGGGTTTGTGCTGCGACTCTAATTTCACAGATGGTAGATGTTTTTGCCATCATACTTGTTACTGGTGAAAGAGTAGCCCTGTGCAAAGTTGAATCACAAAACCAGGATTTGGCACCTATACCATCCCTTACTCAAACCTAGAAAGTTACACTTTGGCATTTCTATCAGAAGTCTTATCAAAACATTATTCCTGTTTTTAGAACATTCACGTGCTTATTTTTAAATGTCATTTAAATGTCATTTACCTTTATTCAAGTAAATAAATTGTCACAAAAGAATAATGGCCTGAAATCAGCGTTCTGTTAAAACTGTCAATTCTTTAACAGGAATAAAATATGACTATTAAGACAGTAAATGCTTAGCACTTGCTCATTTGTTTCTCAATTACTACTAAATATATTTGACATATACAGATGTTTAATTTTGATATAGTTGAAGACACAAACCAAACAATGATACTCTTTTCCCCTAACAGTAAATCTTTTTTTAAAGCCAGGTACAATGTATGTGATCTTTCTGTCATCTCTTTGAGAAGCTATCATCAGGTCAAAGTAAAAAAACAAAAACAAATACCACACATATGTTAGTAGTATACCTTTTACAGAAAAATAGACAATGATTCTGGCTTCTAGGCCTATGATTTAATGCCCTGTTAGCATCTGAGAAAGATATAAGACAACTGCTGTCTACACCTGAAAACATCAGTTTAATCCAGGTTATACAACGACTTTGAAAAACAGTCTACCCTACCCTCAAAAATTCCTGAAAATTAAAAATATTAATCCCTGTTCATAGAATATGACTTATAATTCCCTATAATCATGCAATGTACAGACCAATCACCTTAAAAGGAAAATATTATTCTTTAGGAAATTGTTTACACCAAAATGTAAGTAGTGTACATTACCCATGTTTGATGTGGAAGTTTTTCCAAATTATACGTATTTTCCAAAACTATTATCACCAGACAGTTTAGAGAACTAATTATTTCAGTTACTTATTTAAAAGAAAAAAAAAATAAATAAATAAAAGAGGTATTAGTATTTACAGTCATCTTGTACACATTTGAGATGTACACATCTTTACCAACAGGCTTCCTTTCTTTCAATGCTTCTTCCTTTTTAAAGCCTGAAACACATCTTCAGGCTTCTCAGCCCTGATTGGTAATGATATGAACGTATCCCATAACTGGTAAACCTGATCTTCTGTTATGTGGAAAGCTTTCTAACTTCTGATAGCCATGGTTTGAGCATCTTATAAATTTCAGCTGTAACAATGTTATCAGAAGGAATTCAAAGTGCCAAAGAAGGCTCTAATTGTTTTAAGACTATTACCTCACTTAATCCTCATGACAACTCTACAAGTTGGTATTATCACTCTATTTTAGAGATGAGGCACATCTCTAAAGGTTCAGAAGTTTCAGTAATTTGTCCAAGACCCTAAGCTAGTTGGCACAGTCTAGCTCTAGCCTCTAGTTCTTTAAACCTAGATGCCTCTGAAGAAAATAAAACTTTCATACAAATCCTATGGCTAGAATGGATTGTATTAATCATAATAATAGCTTACATTTTATGGGTTGTAGCTATGTGTCAAGAACTGTGCTAAGTGCTTCAATGTGTAAATTAACTTAATCTTTACACATGATCACATGCACACATGCATACCTGCACATACACACACACAGACACACACACGCACTCTCTCCCTCTCCACCCCAGAGGTATTTTACTACTACTAAACCCAATTTACAAATGAGGACATTAAAATTCAAAAAGATTAAATAATTTGTCCAAGGCAATAGAGCTACTGCACGGCTTTTCTCGTATTAAAATCCAGATCTGTTTATTCCATAGCCCAAGCTTTTAATCACTGTGCAATACTGATAATGGACTATTGAAAATATGATTAATTTACAAAGAAGTAATGCATCCCAAACTAGAAAGGGACATTTTAATATTTTTGTTAAGTACATGAAAAAAAACTCTAACTAGAAACCTAAGTTTTATGTAAAGTTATTCTTTTGGTTTCTTTTATATTCCCAATTACCTAATTCAAATCCCCAACTAAGCAATGTAGCTCAAAAAAGAGGTAATGGTTAAATCAAGGGTTCATAATGAACAGAAATTCACCTTTCCCTATTTTAAAACAGTGTTTAGTATCTTTGAACATCATCAGGCATTTCACAAAAACACGCCAATTGCATTATTGTCAGATGGTAAACAGAAATGCTAATAGATTTAAGAAAAAGGTTTAGCAGTTTATAACACTCACCCTCCCAAAATGTAGTGAAATGAAAATGGTTCAGCTTCTGGTGTCAGATAATAAGTTTGTATCCAGATATGCTCCTTGGTTATCTGGGGATAATGATGGAACTCTCACCCTCAAGTACCTTGATTTCCTCCCAGACCTCAGTCAAAGGGTTGGGGGAGGGGTAGATTATTGTTAAATGAAACAATGAGTCTCTGGTAAAGAGCATCTGCTCAGTAAATATTTTTGCTTCTTTCATTCCTTCTTTCCCATTCTAACACCTGTTCCTACCTGAGTCAGGATACTCAACTCCATCCTCCTTCATTTTGAAAAAATAGTATTCCTAAAAAATCCACCCCATAATATGCAAGTAATAAAAAAAAAAAACAAGGGGTAGATCTAAGGTTATGACATTACACTTATTAAAGTTAAAAATACAGGGGCGCCTGGGTGGCTCAGTGGTTAAGCATCTGCCTTTGGCTCAGGTCATGATCCCAGGGTCCTGGGATCAAGTCCCACATCAGGCTCCCTGCTGAGCAGGGAGTCTGCTTCTCCCTCTCCCTCTGCCCCTGCTCATGCTCTCTCAAATAAATAAATAAATAAAATCTTTTTAAAAATAAAGTTAAAAATACAATATAACTGCATTATGTGGAAGCAAATATAATTGGGTTCAGGTAGTAAAATTGAGGAAGATTTTGAAATTGTCTTAAATTTTTTTTTGTGGTTACTTTACACAAGTAATAGGGGAGGGGAAACAAAAACTACAGGTACATGATTATTTTTTTATAACTTTTTTTAAAGTTCTTATTTACTTATTTATCTTAAGAGAGAGCACATGTGCACGTATGAGCGGAGGAAGGGCAGAGGAGACAGAGAGAGAATCTCAAGCAGACTCTGTGATGAGGGCAGAGCTCACGACCTTGAGATCATGACCTGAGCTGAAATCACACTTAACTGACTGAGCCACCCAGGGAACCCCAGGTACGTGATTATTTCAACAGATGCAGAAAAAGAGCATTTGACAAAATCCAACACCCTTTTATGATACAAACACTCAACCCACTAGGAATAAAAGGGAACTTCCTCAACCTGATAAAAGGCATCTATGAAAAACCTACAGTTAACATCTTACTACACAGTAAAAGACTAAAAGCTTTCTCCCTAAGAAAAGCAATGAGACAAAGATGTCTGTTCTTACCATTTCTATTCTATGTTGTACTGGAGGTTCTAGCCAGGGCAATTAGCCAAGAAAAGTTAATAAAAGGCATCCATATTGAAAAGGAAGAAGTAGAACTAATTCTATCTGCAGATGACATGCTCTTAAATATAGAAAAACATAAAGGATTCACAAAAACTATTAAAGCTAATAAATAAGTTCTGCAAGGTTGCAGAATATATGTTCAATCTACAAAAATCAACTGTCTCTTTATATACTAGTAATGAACAATGTGAAAATAAGTTAAGAAAATAATTCCATTTACAAAAAGAATAAAATACTTAGGAATAAATTTAACCAAAGAAGTATAAATTTTGTACAATGAAACTACAAAATAGTGAAAGAAGACATCACATGTTCATGGATAAGGAGACTTCATATTGTTAAGATGACAACACTTTGCAAACTAATCTACTGATTCAACACAATCCCTATCAAAATCCCAGTGGATTTTTTTGCAGAAACTGGCAAGGTTATCCTAAAATTGATATGTAAATGGAAGGCACCCAGAACAGTCAAAACAATCTTGAAAAGAATAACAAAGTTGGTGGAGTCACCCTTCCTGCTTTCGAAACTCACTACACAAAGCCGTAAGTAATGATGACAGTGCATACTGGCATAAAATAGACAGTCAGATCAATGGAAACAAACTGAGAATCCAGAAATAAACCTTAACATTTATGGTTGATTGATTTTGACAAAGGGGTCAAGAGAATCAATGGGGGAAAGAATACTGTTTTTTTTTTTAATTTTAATTTTATTTTATTATGTTAGTCACCATACAGTACATCATTAGTTTTTGAAGAATAATGTTTTCAATAAATGATGTTTGGATAACTAGATATCCACATGCAAAAAAATGAACCTGTACATCTACCTCACACCATATAGAATAATTAACTCAAAACAGATCACAGATCTAAATGTAAGAGCTAACACTAAAAGACAACACAGAAGCAAAACTTTGTGATCTTAGGTTAGAAAATGGTTTCTTAGATACAATACCAAAAGCACAAGAGATAAAAGAGAAGATTGATAAGGACTTCATCAAAATTTAAAACTTTTGGGGCACCTGGGTGGCTCAGTCGGTTAAGTGTCTGCCTTTGGCTCGGGTCATGATCTCATGGTCCTGGGATCGAGTCCCACGGCAGGCTCCGTGCTTGGCAGGGAGCCTGCTTCTCCCTCTCCCACTGCCCCCTCCCTGCTTGTGCTCTCTCTCTCTCTAATAAATAAAAAAATCTTTTAAAAAATTTTAAAACTTTTGGGTGCCTGGGTTGCTCAGTTGGTTGGGTGACTGCCTTCGGCTCAGGTCATGATCCTGGAGGCCCAGGATCAAGTCCTGCATCGAGCTCCCTGCTCGGAGGGGAGTCTGCTTCTCCCTCTGACCTTCTCCCCTCTCATGCTCTCTCTCTCTCTATCATTCTCTCTCAAATAAATAAATAAAATCTTTATTAAAAAAATTTAAAACTTTTGTGCTTTAAATGACACCATCAACTAAGTAAAAAGAAAACATACAAATTAGGAGAAAATATTTGCAAATCATATATCTGATTAAAAAAAACATATCCAGAATATATATATATATATATATATAAAACTCTTTTAAAAAAAATTCTTTAAATTCAATTTAGTTAACATATAGTGTATTATTAGTTTCAGGGGTAGAATTTAGTGATTCATCAGTTGCATATGTATGAAGTCAGTGCTCATTACATCACATCCCCTCCTTAATGCCAATCACTAAGTTACCCCATCCTCCCCACCTACCTCCCCTCCAGCAACCCTCAGTTTGTTCCCTATAGTTAAGGGTCCCTTTAGGTTTGCCTCCCTCTCTGTTTTTATCTTATTTTATTTTTCCTTCCCTTCCCCTATGTTCATCTGTTTTGTTTCTTAAATTTCACACGAGTGAAATCATATGGTATTTGTCTTTCTCTGACTGACTTATTTCTCCTAGCCAAATATAGTCTAGTTCCATCCATGTCATTGCAAATGGCAAGATTTCATTCTTTTTGATGGCTGAGTAATATTTCATTGTACATATATACCACATCTTATTTATACATCCATCTGTTGATGGACATCTGGGCTCTTTCCATATTTTGGTTATTGTGGACATTACTGCTATAAACACTGGCACAATTCAATAACAAAAAGACAAATAACCTAGTTCAAAAATAGGAAAAGGGTTTGAATAGACATTTCTCTTAGGTAAATATAAGAATGGCCAACAAGCACATGAAAAGAAGCTCAACATCATTAGCCATGAAAGAAATGCGCATTTCCTATAAATGCAAATTTCCTATAAATGCAAATGTGAAAAAAAAAAACAAAAAGGGAAAATTAGTGTTGACAAAGATGTAGAGAAATTGGAACCCTCATACCTTTCCTGGTGGGAATGTAAAATGGTGCAGTGATTGTGAACTATGGGAAACAGTTTGGCAGTTCCTTGGAATATTAAACATATAGTTACCATATGACCCAGCAATTCCACTTCTAAGTGTATACTTAATAGAATTGAAAACACATGTTCACCAAAAAAATGTATACAAATGTTCACAGCAGCACTATTCATAATAGCCAAAAAGTGGGAATAACACAGTGTACATCAACTGATTAAAGGATAAACAAAATGCGGTACTTCCAAATGGTGGAATATTATTCAGCAATAAGAAAGAATGACAAACTATTACATGATACAACATGGATGAACCTTGCAAAATTTATGTTAAGTGAAAGAATCCAGCCTAAAAAGATCACATATTTTATGATTCCAATATATGAAATGTGCAGAAAAGGCAAAGATATAGACATACAAAGCAGATTACTGTGCCTAGAGCTGGGGTGGGAGAGACTGAGAGAGTGGGGAGTAATTTGGGTATAGAGTTTCTTTGGGGTGATGAAAATGCTCTAAAATTAGGTCATGGTGATGGCTGCACAACTCTGCGAATATACTGAAAACCATTAAAGTATATCTTTCAAATGGGTGGATCGCATGGTCAGTGAATTATATCTCAATAAAGCTGTTTAAAAAAGAACACATACTTCCAAACTCATTCTATGAGGCCAGCATTACCTTAATCCCCAAACCAGGCAAAGACCCCATCGAAAAGGAGAATTTCAGACCGATATCCCTGATGAATATGGATTCCAAAATCCTCAACAAAATCCTAGCTTATAGGATCCAACAATACATTAAAAGGATCATCCACCACAACCAAGTGGGATTTATCCCCTGGATGCAAGGGTGGTTCAACATTCACAAATCAATCAGTGTGATAGAACACATTAATAAGAGGAGGGATAAGAACCATATGGTCCTCTCAATTGATGCAGAAAAAGCATTTGACAAAATACAACATCCTTTCCTGATTAAAACTCTCCAGAGTATAGGGATAGAGGGAACATTCCTCAAGCTCATAAAATCCATCTATGAAAAACCCACAGCGAATATCATCCTCAATGGGGAAAAGCTGAGAGCCTTTCCCTTAAGATCAGGAACACGTCAAGGATGCCCACTCTCGCCACTATCGTTCAACATAGTACTAGAAGTCCTAGCAACAGCAATCAGACAACAAAAAGAAATAAAAGGTATTCAAATTGGCAAAGAAGAAGTCAAACTCTCTCTTTTCACAGACGACATGATACTTTATGTGGAAAACCCAAAAGACTCCACCCCCAAATTACTAGAACTCATACAGCAATTCAGTAATGTGGCAGGATACAAAATCAATGCACAGAAATCAGTTGCTTTCTTATACACTAACAACGCAACTGTAGAAAGAGAAATTAGAGAAACGATTCCATTTACAATAGCACCAAAAATCATAAGATACCTCAGAATAAACCTAACCAAAAAGGTAAAGGATCTGTACTCTAGAAACTACAGAACATTCATGAAAGGAATTGAAGAAGACACAAAAAGATGGAAAAATATTCCATGCTCATGGATCGGAAGAATAAACATTGTTAAAATGTCTATGCTACCCAGAGCAATCTATACCTTCAATGCCATCCCAATCAAAATTCCAATGACATTTTTCAAAGTGCTGCAACAAACAATCCTAAAATTTGTATGGAATCAGAAAAGACCCCGAATCGCCAAGGAAATGTTGAAAAAGAAAAACAAAGCTGGGGGCATCACGTTGCCCGATTTCAAGCTGTATTACAAAGCTGTGATCGCCAAGACAGCATGGTACTGGCACAAAATCAGACATATAGACCAATGGAACAGAATAGAGAGCCCAGATATGGACCCTCAATTCTATGGTCAAATAGCAGGAAAAAATATGCAATGGAAAAAAGACAGTCTCTCCAATAAATGGTGCTGGGAAAATTGGACAGCCACATGCAGAAGAATGAAACTCAACCATTCTCTAACACCATACACAAAGATAAACTCAAAATGGATGAAAGACGTCAGTGTGAGACAGGAATCCATCAAAATCCTAGAGGAGAACATAGGCAGTAACCTCTTTGACATTGGCCACAGCAACTTCTTTCAAGATACATCTCCAAAAGCTAGTGAAACAAAAGCAGAAATGAACTTTTGGGACTTCATCAAGATAAAAAGCTTCTGCACAGCAAAGGAAACAGTCAACAAAACAAGGAGGCGACCCACAGAATGGGAGAAGATATTTGCAAATGACACTACAGATAAAGGGCTGGTATCCAAGATCTACAGAAAACTTCTCAAACTCAACACCCAAAAAACAAATAATCAAGTCAAAAAGTGGGCAGAAGACATGAAAAGACACTTCTCTGAAGAAGACACACAAATGACTAACAGACACATGAAAAAATGTTCATCATCATTAGCCATCAGGGAAATCCCAATCAAAACCACATTGAGATAACACCTTACACCAGTTAGAATGGCAAAAATGGGCAGGGAAAGAAACAACAAATGTTGGAGAGGTTGTGGAGAAAGGGGAACCCTCTTACACTGTTGGTGGGAATGCAAGTTGGTATAGCCACTTTGGAAAACAGTGTGGAGGTGCCTCAAAAAATTAAATATAGAGCTACTCTATGACCCAGCAATTGCACTACTGGGTATTTACCCCAAAGACACAGATGTAGTGAAAAGAAGGGCCATATGCACCCCAATGTTCATAGCAGCAATGTCCGCAATAGCCAAACTGTGAAAAGAGCCGAGATGCCCTTCAACAGATGAATGGATAAAGAAGATGTGGTCCATATATACAATGGAATATTACTCAGCCATCAGAAAGGATGAATACCCAACTTTTACATCAACATGGATGGGACTGGAGGAGATTATGCTAAGTGAAATAAGTCAAGCAGAGAAAGTCAGTTATCATACGGTTTCACTTATTTGTGGAACATAAGGAATAGCATGGAGGACATTAGGAGAAGGAAGGGAAAAATGGGGGGGGGGAACCGGAGGGAGAGAGACTATGGACTCTGAGAAACAAAGAGGGTTTGGGAGGGGAGAGGGGAGGAGGGATGGGGGTATGGGTTAGCCTGGTGGTGGGTATTAAGGGGGGCACGTACTGCATGGAGTACTGGGTGTTATACGAAAACAATGGATTGTGGATCACCACATCAAAAACCAATGATGTATTGTATGGTGACTAACATAACATAACAGAATTTTAAAAATTTAAAAAATAAAATTAAATAAATAAATAAATAAAAAAGAACACATACAATTCTGAAATTGAATCCATCTATGAACCTGAATCTGTAGGAACAAGGAAAGTGAAATGCCATTGTGAAAATCAAATACACCAACATGAAAGAAAAAAGGAGAAGGAAGGGGGGAGGAAATAGAAGAGGAAGGAGAGGAGGCAAAAGAAATAATATGACTGATAACATTAGATAAAACTTTACTTATCACATTCATTTCTCTTACTGTAGCAAACCATCCAGTTCTGAATATCTGTAAATGATAAAACAGTTGTTGGATATACAGAAACTAGCAAGTGAGAATTACTTTCATGCATGATAAGAAGTCAGGCTTAAGCAACACTGGTTCCCATTTAATTTTTAAATGTTAGGGAAGGAACATAATTAAAAGCAATATCAAAAAGTTATAATCCTCAAAATGATGACCACAAGAAATTTAGCTCCCCAAACTTTAAAGAAAAAGGTTCTCTTCTATGATCTTCCTAAACTTTCATAGTGCTTCATAGAAAGTCAATAATAAGCACATTTGACTTTCTGAACCACTGTTGAGAAAGTGACATACGCCCATCGCCTACCATTCTGAATCACTGGGAAATCAAAAGTGGCTTACCTTTTCTAATGTACTGAAGGAAGGCCAGGACTGATATCCATATTCAGATACAAATCGAGCTTTTGGGAAAACTTTCCAATTCCAGCAATCACTGATATAGTCATAAAAATGTACATCACCAAAATTATTGTCATATGGGTTGACAGAGAGCCAGCCTTCTTTAATAGATTCGGCCCCATTTGTAGGGCTGGATATGATAAAAGGACGAGTCTTGTCTTCCTGAGTCCAGAAATAAAATGAGTTAAAAGATATTTTCAGCCGGGAAAGTACGTATCATTTACTTTTTTATTAAGTTTTTGTTTTAATTCCAATATAGTTAACATACAGTGTTAAATTAGTTTCAGATGTACAATATAGTGATTCAGCACTTCCATACATCACCCAGTGCTCATCAAGACAAGTGTCCTCCTTAATCCCCATCACCTAATTCACCCACCCCCCTCTGGTAATCATCAGCTTGTTCTCTATAGTTAAGAGTCTGTTTCTTGGTTTCTCTCTTTCTCTTTTTTCTTTTTTTCCTTTGTTCATTTTTTTGTTTCTTAAATTCCACATATGAGTGAGATGATATGGTATTTGTCTTTCTCTGAGTGACTTATTTCACTTAGCATTATACTTTCTAGCTTCATTCATATTGGCGCAAATGGCAAGAATCCATTCTTTTTTATGGCTGAGTAATATTCCATTATATATACCATATATACCACACACACACACACACACACACACACCACATCATCTTTACCCACCACAACACCATTTACCCATCTATCACTGGATATTTGGGCTGCTTCCATAATTTGGCTATTGTAAATAATGCTGCTATAAACATAGGAGTGCATGTATCCCTTTGAATCAGTGTTTTCGTATTTTGGGGGGAGATACCCAGTAGTATGATTACTGGATAGTAGGGCAATTCTGTTTTTAACCTTCTGAGGAACTTCCATACTGTTTCCCACAGCGGCTGCACCAGTTTGCATTCCCACCAACAGTGCAAAAGGGTTCCCATTTCTCTGCATCCTCACCAACACTTGTTGTTTCTTGTGTTTTTTATTTTAGCCATTCTGACAGGTGTGAGGTGATATATCACTGTAGTTTTGATTTGCATTTCCCTGATGATGAGCATCTTTTCATATGTCTGTTGGCCATCTGTATGCCTTCTTTGGAGAAATGTCTGTTTATGTCAGATCATTTACTTCAAAAAAAAAAAACACTGTCAAGTTCCAGAAATGCCAGTGGCTGACAGAAAAATAATAGAACCATTAACCTTCTGCCTTCAACAACCACCAGTACCTGCTATTCACCAATCCTTTATATCCTTTTGTAATTAACACTTAGCTTATTACTCAGTACCTGCTCCTAATTTTTTTAATCATGTCGTGCCTCTACATTACCTTCTAACAACAAGGGTAGTTACGGTCTACTGCAGAATTTCTCATCCTTGGCATTAATGACATTTTGAGCTTGATAAATTTTGTGTGCTGGTGACCAGGGAAAGGGAGCAAGGGGAAAGGGAATGTTTAGCAGCATCTCTGGCCTCTACCCACTAGATGCTAGTAGTACCCCCCCACACACCAAAAAATGTCTACAGACATTGCTAAATGTGCCCCTGTCACTTGGGGGACAAAATCACCTCCACTTAAGAAACACAGGTCCAGTGCTTAAGAATAAGAAGCTAAGGTGCAGATACAAAAATAGTACCCAGAAATTGGTAGTATTTCTATACACTAATAACAAAATAGCAGGAAGAAATTTTTTTTGAAGATTTTATTTATTTATTTGACAGAGAGACACAGCGAGAGAGAGAACACAAGCAGGGGGAGTGGGAGAGGGAGAAGCAGGCTTCCCGCGGAGCAGGGAGCCTGATGTGGGGCTCGATCCTAGGACCCCGGGATCATGACCTGAGCCGAAGGCAGACGCTTAACCAACCGAGCCACCCAGGAGTCCCTCAGAAAGAGAAATTTTAAAACAACACCATTTACAAATGCACCAGAAAGAATAAACTAAACCAAAGAGGTGAAAGACCTCTACTCTGACAACTATAAAACACTGATGAAAGAAACTGAAGATGACCCAAACAAATGGAAAAATAGTCCATGCTTGTGGATTGGAAGAATCAATATTGTTTAAATGTCCATACTACTCAAAGAAATCCACAGATTCAATGCAATCCCTATCAAAATACCAACAGCATTTTTTACGAAGCTAGAACAAATAATACTAAAATTTGTATGGAACCACAGAAGACCCCAAATAGCCAAGGCAATCTTGAAAAAGAAAAACAAAGCTTGAAGATCTGAAAATTCCAGATTTCAAAATATACTACAAAGCGGTAGTAATCAAAATAGTATGGTACTGGCATAAAAATAGATATATAGATCAGTGGACTAGAATCAGGGCCCAGAAATAAACCACTGATTATATGGTCAGTTAATCTATGACAAAGGAGGCAAGAATATACAATGGGAAAAGACAGTCTCCTCAATAAATCGTGCTGGGAGAACTGACAGCTACACGCAAAAGAATGAAACTGTATCTCTCTTTAATATCATAAATAAAAATAAACTAAAAATGGATTAAAGACCTAAATGTGAGATCTGAAATCATAAAAATCCTAAAAACCATAAAAAAACACAGGCAGTAATTTCTCTGACTTTGGCCATAGGATCATTTTTCTCGATATGTCTCTTCACGCAAGAAAAACAAAAGCAAAAATAAACTATTTGGATAACAAGTAAAAGGCTTTTGCACAGCAAAGGAAACCACCAACACACACACACACACACACACACACACACACACGTATCCAAAATATATAAAGAACATGTACAAGTCAACACCAAACAAACCCCAAATAATTCAATTAAAAAATGGGCAGAGGACTTGAATAAAGTTTTTCAAAAAAAGACATAAAGATAGCCAATGGACACATGAAAATATCCTCAGCATCACTCATCATCAGGCAAATGCAACTCAAAACTAAAATAAAATATCATTTTATACCTATCAAACGGCTAAAACCAAAAAGACAAGAAACAACAAGTGTTGGTGAGGATATGGAAAAAATGGAACCCTTGTGCACTGTTGGTAAGAATGTAAATTGGTGCAGCTACAGTGGAAAACAGTATGGAAGTGCTTTGAAAAATTAAAAATAGAAATACCATATACCCCAATCATTCCACTACTGGGTATTTACCCAAAGAAAATGAACACACTAATTCAAAAAGATATGTGCACTTCTGTGTTTATTGCAATGTTATTTACAACAACCAATATATTGAAGCAATCTAAGTGTCCATCAATAGACAAATGGATAAGGAAGATGTGGTGTATATATATATATAATGGAATATGGCACAGCCATGAAAAGATGAGGTTGTGTCATTTGAGATGGACCTAGAGGGTATTATGGATGGATGCACCTAGCGGATATTATGGTAAGTGAAATAAGTCAGACTGAGAAACACAAATACTATATGATTTTACTCACAAGTGGAATCTAAAACAAAAATAAATGAATAAACAATCAAAAAGCAGAATCAGACCTATAAATACAGAATAAGCTGATGGTTGTCGGAGGGGGATGGGTCAGCAGTTGGGCAAAATGGGTAAAGAGGAGTGGAAGATACAGAGTCCCAGTTATGGAATGAATAGTGCATGGGAATAAAAGGCACAGCAGGACAAAAAAAGAAAATAATAGAGGCTATTGAGTCAGAATGACTTGAATTTAAATCTCAAATCGGAACCTTATTATTTTTGGACAGGTCTAAGCCTCAATAGTCTCATCTGTAAAACAGGGAAATTGGGAGTCCTTCATAGGACTACAGTAAATGGTAAAGAACTCATGCGTGGACGACATGGCTAAATGTCCACCAAAATTCATGTTCCCATTTCCATAATATAGAGCTGTTTCTAGGAAGTGACTTTCTAACCTCTTTGCATCACTGTGGGGCCCTGTGCCTCATTCTCATCCTCCTGGAATCATGAGCTCTTAACCACTGAGCTGTGAAATGAAAATCCTCAAATATTAAAATCCATTTCTTAAATCCATCAGATATGAAAAATGTAACACCAACACTATGAGTAAAAAGATTATAAAATAAATGTTTTATAAATATTAATTAAAGCTTATACCATAACAGTTTGTGTATAGAAAAATTCTTCATGACACATGACTAAGCATATCGGATAAGCTAAAAATCTGAACCTAAGATTTTCGTGAATTCTCACTGAAGTTTCTTCACATAAATGAAGAGTGCCATGAACTGAACACATTTGGCTGCCAAAATCACATACTATTCTTTTAAATATATCCCTTTTCAAACTGCCTCAGGATATACCCAAATATTTAAAATATCTAATTACAGGGGCGTCTGGGTGGCTCAGTCGTTAAGTGTCTGCCTTCGGCTCAGGTCATGATCCCAGTGGGATTGAGCCCTGCGCCAGGCTCCCTGCTCAGCGGGAAGCCTGCTTCTCCCTCTTCCACTCCACCTGCTTGTGTTCCCTCTCTCGCTGTGTCTCTCTCTGTCAAATAAATAAATAAAATTTAAAAAGAAAATAAATAAAATAAAATATCTAATTACAGATAAAAAATTAAAAGGACATCAGATTATTAAATCACATATTAAACATTAAAGTTTTTAAAAGTTAAATCCTTTGCAGGGATTACTGCAAAAACAAAATAAATGCTGCTTCCTCCCCTTGAAAAAAAAAAAGCTAACTTATATTATTATATAATGTGTATATAGTAAATACAAGTATAATATGCCTATTAAAAAGTAGTGATGAAAGAGAACCACCATAAAGGAAGGGCTCTATGGTGGAGTTGGGAACAAGCTCTTTCCTTTCCCTTTCTTCTTATTTCACGTATCAACATATTCATATATATCAAGCTCTGCTTTAGCATTTATAATTACAGAATTTTAAATGACACATGAGACCAAATGGACTTAACAGATATACACAGTACATACCATCCAAAAGCAACAGAATACACATTCTTCTCAGGTGCACATGGAATGTTCTCCAAGACAGATCATCTGTTAGGCCATAAACCAAGTCTTAACAAATTTAAGAAGACTGAAATCATTCAAGCATATTTTTGGACCCCACGGATACAGAACTAGAAATCAATTATAAGAAGAAGGCTGAAAAATTCACAAATACATGAAGATTAAGGAATATGCTACCGAACAACCAATGGATCAACAAAGAAATCAAAAGAGAAATTGAAAAATACCTTGAGACAAATGAAAATAGAAAGACAACATACCAAACTTCTGAGATGCAGCAAAAGCAGTTTAAGAGGAAAGATCATAGAGATATATGACTACTTCAAGAAATAAGAAAAATGTCAAATAAAGAACCTAACTTCACATCTTAATAAACTAGAAAAAGGAGAACGAACATGGCCGCAAGTTAGCAGAAGGAAGGAAATAACAAAAATCAGAGCAGAAATAAATGGAATAGAGACTAAAAAGACAATAGAAAAGATCAAGGAAACCAAGAGCTGGTTTTTAAAAAAATAAATAAATAAACAAAACTGACAAACCTTTAGCTAGACTTGCCTAGGGGGAAAAAAAAAAGAGAGGACTCAAAATCAGAAATGAAAAAGATGTTACAACTGATATCTCAGAAATACAAAGAATTTTAAGAGACTACTATGAACAACTATACATCAACAAATTGGACAACCTAGAAGAAATGGATAAATTCTTAAAGACATACAATCTTCCAAGATTGAATCATGAATAAATAGAAAACATGAACAGACCAATTAACTAGTAAGGAGATTGAATCAATAATCAAAAATCTCCCAGCAAACAAAAATCCAGGACCAGACATCTTCACTGGTGAATTCTACCAAACATTCAAAGAATTAATACCAATCCTTCTCAAACTCTTGCAAAAATAGAAGAGGAGGGAAAACTTCCAAGTTCATTTTACAAGAGAAGCATTACCCTGATACCAAAACCAAATAGAGTCACCACCAAGAAAAGTACAGGCCAATATCCTTGATGAACATAGATGCAAAAATTCTCAACAAAATATTAACAAACCAAACTCATATAAGTAAAAAAAAAAATCATATACCATAATCAAGTGGAACTTATTCCAGGGATGTAAGGATGGTTCAACGCCTACAAGTCAATCAACATGATACACCACATTAATAAAATGAAGTATAAAAATCATATGCTCATGTCAACAAATGTAGAAAAAGCATCTAACAAAATTCAGCATCCATTTCTTATAAAAACTCTCAACAAAGTGGTTACAGAGGGAACATACCTCAACATAATAAAGGCCATATATGACAAGGCCACAGCTAACATCATACTCAATGGTGAAAAGCTCAAAACTTCTCCTCTAAGGTCAGGAACGAGATCTGGATGCCTACTTTCACCACTTTTATCCAACATAGCATTGGAAGTCCTAGCTAGTGCAATTAGACAACAGAAAGAAATAAAAGGCATACAAACTGGAAAGGAAGAAGTAAAGTTGTCACTATTTGCAGATGACATGTTATTATATGGAGAAAACTCTAAAGACTTCACAAAAAACCTGTTAGTATAAATAAATTCAGTAAAATTGCAGGATATGAAATCAATATACAGAAATCTGTTGCATTTCTATGTACTAATAATTAACTACTAGCAAGAGAAATTAAGAAAACAATCTTATTTACAACTGCATCAAAAAGAATAAAATATCTAGGAATAAGTTTAACCAAGGAAGTGAAAGACTGACATTATTATCAAAAATTATAAGATACTGAAAACTATAAAACATTGTTAAAAGACACCGAAGAAGACATAAATAAATGAAAAGATATTCTGTACTCATTGACTGGAAGAATTAATATTGCTAAAATGTCCATACTATCCAAAGCAATCTACAGATTCAATGCAATCCCTACCAAAACCACAATGCATTTTTCACGAAATAGAATGAATAATCCAAAAATGTTTATGGAACCACAAAAGACCAAGAAAATCATGAAAATCATGAGCTCTTAACCACTGTCAAAGCAATCTTGAGAAAGAAGAACAAAGCTGGAGGCATCATGCTTTCTGACTTCAAAATATACAACAAAAGCAAGGTAAGTAAAACATTATGGTATTGGCATAAAAACAGACACATGGATCAATAGAATAGAATAGAGAACCAAGAAATAAATTCATATATGTATGGCCAATTAATTTATGACAAAGGAGACAAGAATATACAATGGGGAAAGGACAGTCTCTTCAGTAAATGGTGTTGGAAAAACTGGATGGTCACATGCAAGAGAATGAACCTGAATAACTATCTTCAACCATGCACAAAAGTTAATGTAAAATGGATTAAAGACTTGA
Source organism: Neomonachus schauinslandi (assembly GCF_002201575.2). Classification (NCBI taxonomy): domain Eukaryota; kingdom Metazoa; phylum Chordata; class Mammalia; order Carnivora; family Phocidae; genus Neomonachus; species Neomonachus schauinslandi. The sequence continues at coordinate 119,500,627 of NC_058404.1, read as the reverse complement.
ATGTAAGATCTGAAATCATAAAACTCCTAAAAGAAAACATAGGTGGTAAGCTCCTTGGCATTGGTCTTGGCTTGATTTTTTTGGATTTGACACCAAAAACAAAGGCAACAAAAATAAACAAGTGGGACTACATTAAACTAAAAAGGCTCTGCACAGCAAAAGAAACCATCAACAAAATAAAAAGGCAACACACTGAATGGGAGGAAATATTTGCAAATCATATGCTTGCTAAGGGGTTAATACCCAAAATACATAAAGAACATGTCCAACTCAACAGCAAAAAACAAACAATTCAATTAAGAAACGAGCCAGGGATCTAAACAGACATTTTTCCAAAGAAGACATACAGATAACCAATAAGTACATGAAAAGGTGCTCAACTTATTATCAGGGAAATGCAAATCAAAACCACAATGAGGTATCACCTGACACCTGTTAGGATGGCTATTATCAAAAAGATAAGAGATAACAAATGTTGGCAAGGATGTGGAGAAAAGGGAACCCTTGTGCATTGTTGATGGGAATGTAAGTTGGTGTAGTCACTAAGTAAAACAATATGGAGGTTACCTAAAAAATTAAATGTAGAACTACCATATGATCCAGCAATTTCACTTATGGATATTTATCTGAAAAAAATAAAAACACTAACTCAAAGAGATATATGCACCCCCATGTTCACTGCAGCATTGTTTATAATTACCAAGATACTGTAGCAATCGAAATGTTCATTGATGATGAATTGATAAAGTAAATGTAGCATACACACACACACATACACACACACACACACACACACACTGGAATATGACTCAGCAATAAAAAAGGAATGAAATCTTGGAGCACCTGGGTGGCTCAGTCAGTTGAGCATCCATCCAACTCTTGATTTCGGCTCAGGTCATGATCTCAGGGTCATGGGATCAAGCCCTGCATTGGGCTCTGTGCTGGGCATGGAGCCTGCTTGGAATTCTCTCTTTCCCTCTGCCCCTCCCCTCTTGTGATCACTCTCTCTCTCTCTAAAAAAAAAAAAAAAAGGAATGAAATCTTGCCATTTGTGACAACATGGATGGACTTTGAGGACATCATGCTAAGTGAAATAAGTCAGAGAAAAGCAAATACTGTATGATCTCAGTTATATGTGGAATCTAAAAACAACAAGAACAAGCTCATGGAAACAGAGAACAGACTGGTGGTTGCCAGAGGTATGAGGTGGGAGGTGGGTGGAATCGGTGAAGGTAGCCAAAAAAAAAAAGAAAGAAAGAAAAAGTAAAAGAGTCTCTACGTCTCTAAGAAAGGAAGGGAAGGGAAGGGAAAAGTGAAGGGAAGGGGGGAGGGAAGGGAAGGGAAGGGAAAAAGGAGAGGGAAGGGAAGAAGGGAGAAGGGAAGGGAAGGGAAAAATGGAAGGGAGAAAGAAAGAAAAGAAAGAAAGAAAGAAAGAAAGAAAGAAAGAAAGAAAGAAAGAAAGAAAGAAAGAAAGAAAGAAAGAAAAAGGAAGAAAGGGAGAGAAAGGAGGGAAGGAAGAAAGGAGGGAGGGAGGGAGGGAGGAAAGTAGGAAGAGAGAAAAATAGAAAAGAAAAGAAATATCCATAGAACAGTTGAGCCTGCTCTGTGCCTTCTTCTCTCTGTCTTTGGAAATCTTCTGGCTGGGGTATTTGCTTCCAGAGGTAATTCCAGACATCCACAATGGACACACACACACACACACACAAGAATGAGAGCAACTTCCACATTCAAACACTATTTGCACTGACGATCCTGGAGTCTCTCAGCCTGCACAACTTCTCTACTTACAGCCTGCTCTACAAAGCATATCTACTTACACAGAAATCTTTTAAGTTCTAGATAAAATGCTATGTTCCTAGGAAACATAAATATCCATAGTTCCAGAAGTTGTAAACCCAAATTGGATAATAACTATAGGAGAAATGTATATGAGGGAGGAGATAATTCTTGCCCCCACAAAGGCACTGGGCCCAGATTGTTTTATGGGTGAATTTGTCTAAGTAAAACTGATAATCTCTATTTTATTTAAATTGTCCCTAGACATTAAAAACAACAACAAAAGGCTCCTAACTCATTCTGTGCAGTGAGCACAAACATATACACATATACTAAGTGCCACAAGTTGGGTTCTCTAGGCTAAATCTGTCTCACAAATAGTTGTTTACATTGCATTTTTTAAAATACTGAATATAAATGAGACCCAACATCCATATCCTATTACCACAGTCCCCTCTTCTTTATGAGCCTCATCAACTCTACTTACTTTTTTTAAACAAATTTGGCTCCTCTAGGCATATGAGTTTACAACTCTTACCATAGACTGAGTTTGCTTGTGAACATAAATTTTTACATTCTAACCAAAATATTAGCAAATCAAATCTAGCACAGGATAAAAGAACAAAGCATTATAGCTAAATAGAGTTTATACTAGAACTATTTTGTCATTAGAAAATTAATTCACAGGATTCACTGTATTAATATATTGAGGAACAAAAAGAAAGAAAGAAAAAAAGAAGTGGCATTATCGATAAGTCATCTAAAGTAGAAATTCTCAACCCTTGGGGTTCCATGGATGGGCTCCAGAAAGAGTCCATCATAATCTGCAGTTGTAAACACAATATTGGTGTATGTGTGGTGAGTTCCACAGATAAGTTAATTCTCAAATAAGTCCAAAACCCATAAATCCATTCACATGCTGCAGCATTACAATGGACTGTTCTGTATTAAAATATTATTGAAGGTTGCTCTAAAAAAAGGACACAAAGATATACTACACTAATATTCAAACTGATCCATTTTTAAAACAGGTTCTTAAATTCTATTGCATGAAAAATCATTACTTACTGCCAAGACAATCTTTCGAATGTTTTTCACATACAGTATCACATAGTCTTTGATGTAGGTATGCAGTGCACTGGCAGGTATATTATACCAATTCATCATCAGTGCTGCTTCATTTTCATTATTTCCACCCCATACGATGATGGAGGGATGATATTTCAGTCTCCTGATCTAAAATTTCAGAAAACATAAAACAATTTTCAAATGATCAACAAGAAAAACAAGCCTCAGAGCTATAATTATTCACAAAATGATAGCCATTGCATTTCTGCACATAAATTCTTATGTACCAGAAAACTCATTAGAAAATGGCTTGTAACATTACCTGTGGGAATACATTTTAAGAAATCTCTGATTCTTTTTACCTAGATTTTATAAGCACCAGTAAGATAGGGTTTTTCTTCTCTACTGTGTAAAACCTGAAGAAAACATAATCCTTTTTATTAAAAAAGGAAAATAAATCAACCTCATCATCATCTGACTTTCCACAAAAAGGCTCTAAGAAACACAAAAGGCAGGAGACATTACATTACAGAGGAGTTTTTCAAGAACAAGTTGGAGTTTTGTGTGAAAAAACAAATGAGGAAGAACAACCACTTCTGCTGAATGAGGGATTGAGGTTTTCACGGTCTCCACTGAGATCAGAAAACCACAAGGATAACCAGAGAGGGTTTTACAAAGCCTCTGAGTTCCCAGAGATACTCTGTAAGTTAAAGACAAATATATGGAATATCCTAAAGGAAAAAGGATTAGGGCATCAAGAGGATGTCTCCAGAAAGAACTATCAGTGTCATGTCCTGAGAAATCAACTAAGCTTACGTAAGTTACTGAATATATCTGAACATGGAAGAAGAAATTAGAGAATCTGTCTGAAAATCTTGCCAACCTTAAGAATTGAGCCTGCATAACTGGGCTCTCTGTGGGCTGGCCCTACATAAAGGTGGAAGGATCCAGTTCTTCAGACACCCTGGGAGATGTACTCCAGCAGAAGAGGGCAGTTAAATCTCTTTGAGAACACAATGAGTCAATGGTCAGGAGAAATCCTCTGGATCACATTTTAGCAAAATAACCTTATTGGTTATAGCTTCTCTTCCATGTAATGCATGGTTACAGTGATGGATCCCAGCTGATGTTCTCACTGTGGCCTCCATTCAAGATGCTAAGTATTGGGGCGCCTGGGTGGCTCAGATGGTTAAATGTCTGCCTTCGGCTCAGGTCATGATCCCAGGGTCCTGGGATCGAGTGCCACATCGAGCTCCCGGCTCAGCAGGGAGCCTGCTTCTCCCTCTGACCTTCTCCCCTCTCATGCTGTTTCTCTCTCGCTCACTCTCTAAAAAATAAATAAAATCTTTAAAAAAAAAAACAAACAAACAAGATGCTAAGTATCTCCTACATGAAACAGAGATGCATTAAGGATGCATTAAAGGGATTTATCTCATTCTTAAAAATTACAGGTGATGGGTATTAAGGAGGGCACATATTGCATGGAGCACAGGGTGTTATATGAAAACAATGAATCATGGAACACTACATCAAAAACTAATGATGTACTGCATGGTGACTAACATAACATAATAAAATTAAATTAAATTGAAAAAAATTACAGCCTTGTGTTTTTCTAAACCAGCCTTATGAACGCTATTTCCTTTATTTGCCTCTGTGCGTGCCCAGGTAAGTGACGACTGCTACCAACTGGGACTGGCACGTTTATGGTGCTATTGAAAACACAAATACTGAAGAGGCAAAAAGATCCAGTGACTCTGTGCTACACATACCCTTCAAACTGACCCAGAATTTTTGAGAAGCTTCACTTTAAAATCTTAACAAAGTCTGCATAAAAAGCTCTCCTCCTCTTTAATAATACATAAAAGAATCGAAGGTACATAGATACCATGTTTTATTTGTATGAGAAAAAATTTTAAAAAATTGAAATGTTTGCAACCTACACAACTATAATTAATATTTTTTAAGCTCATCCATCTATCTATCCATCTATCCTCCTGACGAATAACCCAGCCAAGTAGTGGGGATACAGAGAGGAACAAGCCCCTAGGCTGCAGGGAGATTACAAACTTGCAGGGGAAACAAAACACTGAACAAGTAAGTCAAAGTGTGGTACAGGTCATAAAGGGCAAATGATGTGATCTAGACTTGCAAATATAGAAAGGTTTTTTTCCCAGAAAAATTCATGCTCAAGGTAAGAGGTGCCAGAAGAAAATGGGAGAGGTGGTCCATAGGGAGGGTGAGGGGGAAGGTTTTCCAGAGCATAGATGGCACAGGAAGAGGGTGCCTGATGGGGCCAGGGAGGCCAACAGAGACAGGATAGTGCACAGTATCTTTATCTGGAGGGCTCTGAGCAAGAGATGATTCATTTGTACTTTTTAAACCTTTTTTTTTAACTTTTTTTTTTTAAGTAAAACAAAGATATAAAAAACAAATTGTGAAATAGTAAATTACTGTAACACAATCACCCTTGTAACCACCACCCAGATCAAGAAAGGGAGCCCCAGAAGTCCTCAAGCACTCCTTCCCAACTGTAGTCCCTTCCTGCTTCCAACAGTAACCACTATCTTGAGTATTATAGTAATCATTTCCTTGCATTTCTTTTGGTTTTCCATGCAAATGTCCATCCACAGACATTGTAACTATGAAATCACGGATTTTAACATGCTTTCTGGATTTCAATCCACGGACACTCTTTTCCTTATTGAATCTCAAATTGTCCCACTTTTGGTTGGTGAGAGTTTCATCAAAGTTCTTTTAACATATCTTTGATCGTTTTCTTGTCATCTGTATGTCAAAATATTCCAGGGTCATCTATTATACTTCCTGTCCCAGACCTGGAATCAGCCACTTCTCTAAGAAGCCCATCTGTTAGTGGGAAAAATTATTTCAATAGAAGGATACACAATATTATTAGGTTGTTCTAGTCCTTTTCGGTGGACAAAGCTAGGTTATAATCACTTCCTTGCACTTATAGATCTATAAATATAAGTGTGTACATATGGAATGCAAAAGAAATCAAGGAGTCAAGAATCACTTTAAATTTCTGACCTTAGAAATGCAAAGACTGACTCTGCCATTTGTTGAGGTGGGGGAAACTACAAGAAGAGCAGATTGGGAGAAGGTAATGCAAGTTTGGTTCAGACATGTTACATTTGGGATGACTAGGAAACCTCCAGGCAGAGGGGCCAAGTAGGCAGCTGGATACAAGAACCAGGAATTCAGCAGAGATGTCAGAAGTGGGGATAAATGTGAAAGTCATCAGCACAGAGGTGGTGTTAAAGCCATGAGACTGGGTGGAATCACCTAGGAAGTCAATTATCCAACCGTGATTTTCATGGGATTTAGTAAAGAGAACAACAACAAAAAACAAAACAAAATGAGGAGAGGTTTAACAAAAGGCAAATGAAACATTAGCATTTTCCCTCTTCTTGGAATGGTAATGACATACCTGGTGAGCAACTTCTGCTCTCACTGAATTCATGAAGTCCCGATCGGTTGGATAAAGGGCACAGGCAAACATAAAATCCTGCCATACCTGTCAAACCAGTAAAAAGCAATAAAGTACTGCCATGGACTTTATTACACAGAAAGAAATTCTTCATTCTGAACTTTGGGAATTATCTTTCAGGCAAATGAAAAAACATGTTAGCCTGATGAGTGTGACCATTTGAGCACTACTATGATTGAGGCAGTGGGAGAGGCTCTCACACAGACCGCACGACTCTCCAGAACTGCACAAAACTGTGGGGGAGACCCGAGAGGAGAAAATGTTAAGTAGGGAGGAAAGAAAGAGAAGGAAAGGGAATTCAAGTAAGGAAACAGTGAGTGTGTTGAGGGGAATGTGAAATTCGAAAAGAACCTTACCCCAGCCCCTCCTCACTTGCAATACTTTAATATTCACTGGGAATTTGATATTGAGAGATGGACCAGATTATTTATAAAAGAATTAACTTTTCATGGCCAAAAGGATTACTACATGGACATTTTCATAATGAAACCACATAAGTTGATCTTTCTCTTTCCTTCCTTCCTCCCTCCCTCCCTCCCTCCCTCCCTCCCTTCCTTCCTTCCTCCCTTCCTTCCTTCCTTCCTTCCTTCCTTCCTTCCTTCCTTCCTTCCTTCCTTCTTTCCATCCTTCCTTTCTTGAAGGGGACAGAGAGAGTGTGTGTGTGAGCTGGGGTTCAGAGGAAGAGAAAGAGAATCCCAAGCAGGCTCTGCACGATGCAGGGCTCAATCTCACGACCCTGAGATCATGACCTGAGCCAAAATCAAGAGTCAGACGCTTAACTGACTGAGCCACCCAGGCGTCCCACGTAAGTCCATTTCTAGAGAGGCTGTTTTGATGCAGTAGTTAAGAGCACAGACCCCAAATCAGCCGACCTGAGTCAGAAACTTGGTTCCACCACATACCCACTGTGTGGTTTTGGGCAGGTTATTTCACCTCTCCTCCATGTGTCAGTTTCCTTACTGGTAAAATGGGGATGGAGAACAGCAGTAACTACTTCATAGGATGGGCATGAAGATGAAACAAAATAACAGATGCAGAGCACTGAGAACAATGCCTGGTCCTCAATAAATATTATAGAATATTGTCACATTATCATGACCATCAGCATTATCAATATTATAATTACTATTCTTCTATGGAATGCTTTGTATTTTAGAACTGTAATGCCAGAACTAAAAGATTATATTTCCTGTGCTTAACCCTCACCAATGCAAAACATGTTTGGAGTACTTAATAACAATATTAAGCATAGCTTTTCTTCATTGAATTTTATGATTTTTCTTCTCTCTAGGTCTTGTTAGATCTCCTTAAAGTTAAAATTTTTAAATATGTTTATGCATACCCTCATATCAAAAAGAAAATTACAAATATAGAATGTTTACCACTTAAAAATAATTAAATAATTATGATATTCACCATCAGCTATGGTTCTGGGTTTGCAAGATGTCATTTATTCCTCTGCAAAAAATGGAATATCAGTCCTGGCTCTGAGAAAAGAAGGAATGAGCCATAGCACCCACTCAGAACACAGGAGCTCAAAGTGAGGATATAGTAACATATCAATCAATAAAATGCTGTCGACTACCCACCATTATTCCTAGTTCATCACAGAGTCTATAGAATTCATCCTGCTCATAAATTCCTCCTCCCCAAACCCGGAGAGTATTCATGTTAGCATCCACAGCAGACTGCAAAAGAAGCCGTAACCTATAGAAGAAAATTTAAAAACAAATGTTAATTTGAAAATCTGGGGATGTTTAAGAAAGATTTAAAAAACACATGATGGGGGCGCCTGGGTAGCGCAGTTGGTTAAGCGTCTGCCTTCAGCTCAGGTCACGATCCCAGGGTCCTGGGATCGAGCCCTGCGTCGAGCCCCATATGGGGCTCCCTGCTCAGCGGGGGGTCTGCTTCTCCCTCTCCCTCTGCCTGCTGCTCCCCCTGCTTGTGTTCTCTCTCTGTGTCACATAAATAAATAAAATCTTTAAAAAAAAAAAAAAAACCACACATGGTGGTTGATAAATACATTTCAAATCTCTTAGAAAAACACGTTCTAAAATTATGATGGTTTGGATATAATGTTAGGTGAAGAAAGTGAGACAAAATTATATGCACAATAACTGTAACCACATAAACAAAACTGGAAAATTGTGGGTTATATATCTTTTTTCTGCCTTCTAAATTCACACTGTTATTATACTGTTTTTGAAACTAAATTTTTTCTTAGTTATTCTTATAGAAAAAGAAAACATTTGTAAACCTTAGAAAGTATGAGCTAATTTTATACAACCATTTCAAATTATAAGACAAAAATCAAAGTTTGCATATTAGTACCTGGCTTACTCTTACCTCCTTTTTTCAATTCCTCCAGTCCAGTACAGATTTTTCTCAATTTACAATGGGATTATATCTCAATTAGCTCATCATTGTAAGTTGAAAGTATTGTAAGTTGAAAATGCATTTAATACACCTAACCTACCAAACATCCTAGCTTAGCCTCACCTGCCTTAGATGTGCTCAGAACACTTATAGTAGCCTACGGTTATGCAAAACCATAACACACAGTCTAGTTTATAATAAAGTATTGATATCTCATGTAATTGAATACTGTACTGAAAGTGAAAAACAGAATGGGTATATGGGCACAGAATGGTTGTGAATGTATCGGTTGTTGACCCTCAGTATGGCATGGCTGACTGGGAGGCCTCGGCTTCTGCCACTGCCCAACATCACAAGAGGTTACTGTACCACATAGCGCTAGCCCAGGAAAAGATCAAAAGTCAAAATTCAAAGCAAAACTTCTACTGAATGTGTATCTTTTTTATACCATGGTAAAGTCAAAAAATCACATCAAACCATCATAAGTAGGGTACCGGCTATATTTCTTTCTCTAGTAAATTAAATTTCCTTTCCGATTTTTCCAATTCCTATTCACATCACCCACAGGATGATGTCCAGCCACTCTGAGAACATCTACCCTGCATTTCCAGAACAGAGTCCAGAGAGGAACCAAGAAGCCCCCAATAACTGGCTGGCCAAGGACCCAGAGCACTGTGCCTCAGCGGATATACTAATTGGCCCAGTTGTACTGAAAAGTCATTGCCCAAACCAGCCAGATGAGAGGAGCCAGGACATGAAAAGGAAAAGAGGCAGCAAATTATCTGTGTCTATGTCTGGAGAATAATTTCATTTTCATATGAAATTCAAGACCATATATATACAGTTTAAAGTAAAAGCAAATTACTACAACTTTCGGCAAATTCTAAACACCAAATAATATACTACAATGCATATTTATACATATGTAAATAAGTTAAATGTGTTTATTTTCTCTTCACAAAGTTTATTTTTACTATCACAAAGACAGTTTACAATCGCAATCAGGAAATATTATTTTCTTTTTTTTTTTAAAGATTTTATTTATTTATTTGACAGAGAGAGACACAGCGAGAGAGAGAGAGAGCACAAGTAGGGGGAGTGGGAGAGGGAGAAGCAGGCTTCCCACAGAGCAGGGAGCCCGACGCAGGGCTCGATCCCAGGACCCTGGGACCATGACCCGAGCCGAAGGCAGACGCTTAACGACTGAGCCACCCAGGTGCCCCAGGAAATATTATTTTCTTATGAAGTGCTATTCTCAAAGCTTCAGATAAGCACTTTAAATTTTCTTCTAGATTTAATATTGTAAAGCTTTTTTAGTTCCTTTTACTAACGTAAAAGAATATACAAATAGCTTAGAATGAAGAAGGAAATATGGGTTTCCATTTTTTTTTTAAAGATTTTATTTATTTATTTGAGAGAGAGAGTGAGAGAGAGAAAGAGCACAAGAGGGGGGAGCGGGAGAGGGAGAAGCAGACTCCCTGCTGAGCAGGGAGCCCGATGCGGGACTCGATCCCGGGACTCCAGGATCATGACCTGAGTCGAAGGCAGTCGCTTAACCAACTGAGCCACCTAGGAGCCCTGGGTTTCCATTTTTTAAAAAGAATGTACAAAAATATTTAAGGTATTCTTTGAATACCTTTGAATTTTAAAAAAACAAATTTAACCATTTTTTTCAGTGATTATCCAAAATGTGCATTAGTCATTTTCTTGTTCCTCCAGAGGAAATACATAATAGTTTTCTAGAAATTGGATGGTTTCAGCAATCTCAAGTCATTTAGCTGTTAAGACTATCTATAGCTCATGAAAATGGAATATATGATTTAAAAATCCTTTCCATTCTAAAGTTTCCATCATCCTAGAATTCTGTCTTACCTCTCAGTTCCTTCCACTGGAACCAAAGAAAATAAAAATGAGTAATTCTTTAGCTTTGTGGGACTGTTAATAAAAAGAAAAACAAGAAACAAAAAATGATAACTTACAAGTCAGAGGTTACTCGATCCTGGAATGAATCTGCTGGGATCCAGTTCGAGCCTTTCAGAAATATGGGCAATCCATTAATTTTGAAGTAGAAACTCAGACCTCGAGATCCTTCAATGGGCTCTTCTATAAGTTCCACTGTCCTAAAATAAACCTATTATGAACAAAATTAAATACTGAATATCAAATTTAAAACATACAAAAGAGATTTTTTAAAAAGGAAAGCAAACTTTTAAACAATTGACACGAACATAATTTAATGTTAATTTCCTATTTGCTATGAGGCATTTAATGTGGAAGTACACACTTCAGAAAAAAAAATATATAATAAATTATTGCCAGATTCTATCTTTTAATAGATATAAAATATAGAAAATATTAAAGAAGAAATATATTCTAGGGCGACTGGGTGGCTCAGTTGGTTGAGTGACTGCCTTCAGCTCAGGTCATGATCCTGGAGTCCCTGGATCGAGTCCCGCATCGGGCTCCCTGCTCAGCGGGGAGTCTGCTTCTCCCTCTCCCGCTCCCCCCTCTTTTGCTCTCTCTCACATTCTTTCTCTCAAATAAATAAATAGAATCTTTAAAAAAAAAAAGAAGAAGAAATATATTCTAGTCTTCCTCATGAAACAGGCATTTGTAATTGCATCAAAAGAAATATATTTGAAGGGTGCCTGGGTGACTCACTGGTTAAGCATCTGACTCTTGGTTTCAGTTCAGGTCATGATCTCAGGGTTGTGAGGTCGAGCCCCATGTCAGGCTCAGCACGGAGTCTGCTTGGGATTCTTTCCCTCTCCCTCTGCCCCTCCCCCCACCCACTCAAATAAATAAATAAATCTCTTTTTTTAAGAAGAAATCTATTTGAAGATAACATTTCAAAATTAGAACAAAAACTTATACTATTTCACAAAAACGGGGGAGAAATCCCACCAGTTAAACTGATGTATCCTGCATATGTAAACACACTCTCACTTCAGTGTTGTTAACATGTGCCAAAATGTGCATCTTAGAATCAAAGACATATAGCACAAGCAATTTAATCCCAACTAATCATCACATTAAACTTGATGCTGGAGCTCTAGAGATGTAAGTGGTGTTTCAACTGGAAGATGGAATAGGAGTGCATACTCCAAAGTTATAAATGGTATGCAAGAAGCTAAGACCTTTGTCTCTGTCACACTCTAGCCAGGTTTTCCCACAGTTAAGCAGGAGCAGCAAGGCTCTCGATAAAGAAGACTGATGTTCCTATCCAAATCTTCATTCCTTCCAGCCATGAACTGGATCAAGGAATGAGGAACATGGTTCTACGCCAACAAGGCCTAGACTTGAACCAAGATTAAACTTTTCTTCTCTAATTAAAATAAATAAATGAGGGGCGCCTGGGTGACTCAGTCATTAAGCATCTGCCTTCGGCTCAGGTCATGATTCCAGGGTCCTGGGATCGAGCCCCACATCGGGCTCCCTGCTCCTCGGGAAGCCTGCTTCTCCCTCTCCCACTCCCCCAGCTTGTGTTCCCTCTCTCACTGTGTCTCTCTCTGTCAAATAAATAAATCTTTAAAAAATAAAATAAAATAAATGAATTAATTAATCAATTTATTTCATGAAATAAAAGTGCCCACCATTCTTCTACTTCCTTACCCTTGCCCTTATGATTCTGACAGACAAAAAGATACAAATTAACTTTATGAGAAGACATAGAATAAGGCTTGGTTGAGGGGGATCTTGACATGGAATTACCATAGCTGCTTTAGGATTGCAAAATGTAAAAATGTAAAGTGATTTTCACAGATACCTTTTAAAACACCTTGATGGGTAGATTCAAATATCTAGAACAGCAGTTCTTCAAGTATGGCCGGGAACTACAAGGGACCCCTTGGAATCCTGCAGGAGGTCCTTGTGTTAAAAAAAAAAAAAAAAAAACTATTTCCATAGTAAAGCTAAAACATCATTTGCCTTTTTCACTCTCACACTCTTTTTTTTTTTTTTTTTTTTTTTAAAAGATTTTATTTATTTATTTGAGACAGAGAGAATGAGAGAGAGAGAGCACATGAGAGGGGGGAGGGTCAGAGGGAGAAGCAGGCTCCCTGCCGAGCAGAGAGCCCGATGTGGGACTCGATCCCAGGACTCCAGGATCATGACCTGAGCCGAAAGCAGTCGCTTAACCAACTGAGCCACCCAGGCGCCCTCACTCTCACACTCTTGAATGTACGGTGGAATTTTCCAGAAGCTACATGATATGTGATGACATCATCACTTTGTTGGCTAATGGAATGCATGCTTGCATATTCTGGTGTGTTCTACTTCTACGGTAGAGGTTTAGTGTTTAAAGAGGTGTGTTTTCAGAAATTAACTCAGTTTGTTCTCAGCTTCTACTGTGTTCTTAGTAGTGGTGTCTGGTTATTCCTGCTATAATGTCTGTAACCTCACTGTCGTTCAGTAAACTCTCCTTTTGAATCTCAAAGTTTCCCTTGCAACCTACACCGAAACACAAGAGAAAGGGCGCCTGGGTGGCTCAGTCATTAAGCATCTGCCTTCGGCTCAGGTCATGATCCCGGGGTCCTGGGACCCAGCCCTGCATCGGGCTCCCTGCTCAGGGGGAAGCCTGCTTCTCCCTCTCTCACTCCCCTTGCCTGTGTTCCCTCTCTCTCTGTTTCTCTCTCTGTCAAATAAATAAATAAAAAATCTTTAAAAAAATAAAGTAATACATGCATATTTATATCAATTTTCAAATTATACCAAATATTTATTTATTTATTTTTTAGGATTCTATTTATTTATTTGACACAGAGAGAGAGAGAGCACAAGCAGGGCGAGCGGCAGGCAGAGGGAGAGGGAGAAGCAGGCTCCCTGCAGAGCAGGGAGTCTGATGTGGGACTTGATCCCAGGACCCTGGGATCATGACCCAAGCTGAAGGCAAATGCTTAACCGACTGAGGCACCTAGACACCCAATATATCATTAGTATTTGATGTAGTGTTCAATGATTCATTATGACAAGCACATGTATTAGCTGAGAGAGTTTTACAGTTGACATTGCTGAATGCCTACTGGATAAAAAGTCAGAAAATGAGATCACCACATTGTCACATTGCAATGATACAGTTAAGTCATCCAATTAAAGATTAAGCTGCAACAGGATACTGAACTGATCTCTCATCGGAAGTATCACAGTTTGCCTGAGAAATGCATGAATCTCCAGAACGATGGGCTTACTGTTTGCTTATATTTATCTGTTAATCAGCACAATGAATCATCAAAGATCTCTTTTATGTGAATCTTTGGCAACAAAATACAAAAGATGCTGAAATATTCGAAGTATTGAATAGTTTCTTTGAATCTCAAGGTTAGCAACAACTGTGTTAACATTTGCCCTGATGTTACAAAAGCAGTGGTGGGTAACACTCCTGGTGCCTCAGCAAAAATCAAGGCAGTAGATGTGAACTGTGCTAACTGTCACTGTATCTTTCACCTTCAGGCATCAGCAGAAAAAAAAAAAAGTCAGTTTCACTTAAGAATGTCCTTGATAAAGCAGTAAAAATTACTAATTCTATCCTAACCTTGAGTAGACATCGTTATAATAGTCTGTGTGATGAAATGATAGAATGGGAAACACGGATAAAGTCCCACACACTGGATTTCTTGAGGAAAAGCATCTGGGCCATTGCGTGAGTTGTAAACTGAATTAGTCACCTGGTCCATGAAACTTCATTTTAACTGGAAAGAACTGCCAGACAAACTATGGTTATTCAGACTTGGTTATTTGTCAGACATTTTCTTGAAAATGAATGAAGTGAGCCTTGTCACTTCAAGGGAAATAAGTAAAAGTATTGTGGACAAGGATAAAACTCAAACTTACAGGTAAAAATTAGGATTTAGGAAAACTTGTATCCACTACCATGAGCTCGAGCGCTTCCTAATACTTAAAAGACTTTTCAGATAACAGCAGTGTGGTATTAACAAATGTGAATGTGATATTATATAATGGAATGTTTCAATGTTTGGAAACACTTGGAAATCTCAAGATACTAATATTTTTCAAATAACCAACGCACTATATTATGATATCACATACAAATAAAAGATCCATTAAGAATGAGTAAGTCATGGTAATAAAAGGTACAGCATAGAGAACATAGTGGTGTTGTAGTAACATTGTATGGCGACAGGTGGGAGCTGCACTTGTGGTGAGCATAGCATAAGGTACAGAGTTGTCAAATCACTATGCTGTTACACCTGAAACTAATGTAACATTGTCAACTATGTCTCGGTAAAAAAAAATAATGATTTAAAAGATCCCTTAAAGGTGCAAGATATAAAACCAACAGATTTTAATGTAACAGAGTACAAACAGTTCATTAAAATGGCTTCAGATTCCACATTGCAACTAACCTTTAAGAAACAACCACTACTTAAGTTCTGTAGTACCAAAGAATAGCCTCCATTATTTGAAAAGGCTATTAAAGTACTCCTCTCTTTTCCAACTACGTATCTATGTAAGATCCTTTCTTCTTATGTTTCAATGAAAACAACATGTTGCAAATTGAATGCAGAGGCAGATGAGAATCCAGCTGTCTTCCATTAAGCAACACATTAAAGAGATTTGCAGACATGTAAAACAATGTCATTCTCTCTACATTTTCTGTTTTGTAAATATACCTATTCTTCATAAAATAACTCATATATTAACATGTCATGGATTTGGTACTGTGATTTGAAATGAGTAAATATTTAAACCTCAGTTTTAAAATCTACCCACATAAACAAAGGTACGTTGGGATTCTCAATAATTTTTATGAATGTAAAGTCATTGTGAGTCCAAAAAAATTTGAGAATCACTAACCTAGAAAATAGAACTCATTTATTTCTTTAGACCGATTAATGCTACAAATATTATTAATGATAAAACTCATCTTCCCCAATTTTTTCTTTTCTGTTCAACTTTTCTCGTGAAAAGACAGCTATCCCCATCTTCTGCTCTGGCAATAACAATTTTATGGCCCAGGTCAAAGTAAACCCTAAAGCCCCTGACAGTTGTCAGAGGTGAAGCAGGAATTACCAGCCACCTTTCCCTCTGGACATTCTTCGACAGGTTAAACGCTGTTGGGTCTATGATTAGTGTCAGTCATTCTCCGTGTCCTCTGGGAGTCCTGATAGGTAACATAAAAGCCTTCTACAACAGGTATTTTACTTCAGAGGAAATAATAGGCTCTGAAAGAGGTTTTTTGAAAAGACCCCTCAGTAACACATATTTACATCCAGAGTGAATTACAAGATCAAAACTATTTTAAACTGCCCAACAAAATAAATTATTGTCTAAAAGTAGAAAAAAATACCTAAGAACCTAAATGTGTAAGCCAAGCAGTTTGAATTTTTTTAAATTTCCAAATTTGTCGGGGCGTCTGGGTGGCTCAGTCATTAAGCATCTGCCTTCGGCTCAGGTCATGACCCCGGGATCCTGGGATCGAGCCCCAGTGTCGGGCTCCCCGCTCGGCGGGAAGCCTGCTTCTCCCTCTCCCACTCCCCCTGCTTGTGTTCCCTCTCTTGCTGCGTCTCTCTCTGTCAAATAAATAAATAAAATCTTTAAAAAAAAATTTCCAAATTTGTCTATTGTTGATGATTCTATTAGCAACTCACTAGGTAAGTTTTTAAATTAGCTTTATGATTACATTTCTGAACTAGAAGGATTAACTTTCAAAGTACACTTTGACAAGAGTTAGGAATATCTTAACTAAAGGGCTTAAGAGGTGTGTGACTGATAATACTGTACTTCTCAAATTTCTTTCTCTGGCAGACCAGATGATGATGTAATGAATCATAGATTCATAAACTGCACATCACTTCTCAGCTGTTTGTAATCAAATCCTAAAAAGGCTGTCATAGTTGCGGCGCTTGGGTGGCTCAGTGGGTTGAGTGTCTGACTCTTGGTTTCGGCTCAGGTTATGATCTCAGGGTGGTGAGATCGAGCCCCAAGTCAGTCAGTCAGTTGGGCTTTGTGCTCAGTGGGGAGTCTGCTTCTCCCCCTCTCCTCTGCCCTGCTCATGCTTTCTCTCTCAAATAAATAAATCTTAAAAAAAAAAAAGCTGTCATGGAATCACTAGATACTACTGATTTTCTTCTTAATAAAAAACCTTATTTCCAAATACTGACAAATGTTACCTAAAATATTTTTCAAATAATTTTCATGATTTTCAAAATACACCTAAAATCATTTCACCTACATTATATATTTTTAGAGACAAGCAAACATATTTCTGTCTGTTCTGAAAGTGCTTTAACATGCAGAAGCACTGAGAAAACATGTGCTGGGTTTCCACAAAGAGCTGTCCTCACACAGGCCTGAGCAGGAGGACAAAGGAGAGCCTCGCTTTGTGGAGCCCTAGAAACGTACAGAGAGCACAACCAGAAGTTAACAGCTTCAAGTTTACACCCGCATAGTTGTAGCCAGAGGTGTATTCTTTGTATCGGACAGAATAGACAGAATCACTTTCTAACAAGCCTCCTCTTCTCTATGACAAAATTATTTTCAGTAATAATAATGAAATAAAATGAATAGTGATAATATCCAGAAAAGAAATGCAGACACTTTCCTTTATTTAACTTTATATGAACAATCATACTATTTTTAAGTAAAATAAATATTAGAGTAGAAAAAAGGAAAAGTGGGCACCTGGGTGGCTCAGTCAGTTAAGCATCTGCCTTCGGCTCAGGTCATGATCCCGGGGTCCTGGAATTGAGCCCCACATCGGGCTCCTTGCTCAGCGGGGAACCTGCTTTTCCCTCTCCCTCTGCCTGCCACTCCCACTTCTTGTGCTTGCTCTCTCTCTCTCTCTCTCTGTCAAATACACAAAATCTTAGAAAAGAAAAAAGGAGAAGTAATGGACTCGTGTAATTTGATTATATTAATGTTTTTGAAAAAAGTAAATAATATTTCCATATATTGGTTCATTATGGAAATGAATAATATTATTTTGAGCCTTAACTTCTAACAATGTCAAGAACTTTGTCAAAATTGATCTTCTTTGTATGTATATGATTTATAAAGAATATAGGCAGATTTGCCAATCTATCCTTACATAGTTGATAGAGGAACACCTCTTATTAATTTTAATTTAGAAATGTTTTTTCAAAAGAAGCCCAAAATATACAAATATTTTGGGAGAGTATTAGACATAAAGGTAAGTCTGACAGAGATTCATAAAAATCCCACTTCTCATTAAATTCCAAAAAAAATGCAGTAGTATCCATGCCTTTGTTTCTTTGAGAAACACTCAAAGTGTTTACAAATGCCTCTGGGCTGAAAAATTTCCACTTCTCAAGTATGTCTTCTGAACACAGCAAAATCAGAGAAAAAGAAAATGGCCAAATGCTAGTGAACACAGACATTATTTGATCCATTGCTTTAGAACAAGCATCCAGTTCTTGGTGAAAATGACTGGGGTATTCAACACTGCTGTTTTGATTTCTCTTGGCAATGTAAGATCAGCATCTTGTTGTTCCCCTGACACTCTTCTTCAGAACTGGATTCTTTTTTTCTATGTAAATGTCCTTACAGTTTGTTGTTGCACAGTGAAGAGCCTTCACCAAAACTTCTGTGCGCTTATCTTCAAAGAAAAGTTTGAAAGCTTGGTATTTCACTGTACATCGTTCAAGGCAGATTCTGGCTATTTGCAAATATGTTTGTATCTGATTAACCCCATCTAAAATTCTACACCAGGAAAAAAAAAAGATAATTCAAAAGAGAAAAACTGCAGTAGCAGAGGAAAAATATGAGCTGATTCTCACACAACCACATTCCTTTGGATCACGGAGTACTTCGAAGTGGAGATTAACTTTTCAGAATTTACTGTGTCCTTACCTCATAATGAGCATTCCATATTATCTAGGAAAGACTTCCTGTAGCTTTTTCCAACAATGAGGTGAGATTTAAAAGAATGAACAAAATGTTTCCCAAGTTCCAGAAAACATCACACATGAAGAAATGTTTCCCCAAAAGAAAATTCCACAAGGTTCAAAGAATGATTTCCAGAAGACAGAAATAAAATTTGAGATTAATCTCTTTGATTTCTGTATGAACTCTACTGTGAACACTGGCCACATATGCAGCAGTCTCCTGTCACTGACGACAACAGAGGTTTATGAAACAAGCATCCAGTTGTTTCAAGATATCCTCTGTGAGTTCAGCTGCAGTCTTTCCAGAAACATAAGAATGACTTCTTTATATCAACTCTTAACACCTTTCATATAGACAAATCTAACTTGCACATTTGATCTCTATGAAGCATCTGAAGTGCTACCAAAAAGAATTCCAAGGTATTTTGGTTTTTTTTTAATATCTGCCACTACTAAAGCATACACTGATGTCATGTTTCACTTTCATTCTTTCTTTAGTTTTAGTTTTAGAACAATTAACAATTCCCACAACTATATGGTCAACTAATCTTCAACAAAGCAGGAAAGAATATCCAATGGAAAAAAGACAGTCTCTTCAACAAATGATGTTGGGAAAAAATTGGACAGCCACATGCAGAAGAATGAAACTGGACCATTTCCATACACCATACAAAAAAAATAAATTCAAGATGGATGAAAGACCTAAATGTGAGACAGGAATCCATCAAAATCCTAGAGGAGAACATATGCAGCAATCTCTTCGACCTCAGCCATATCAACTTCTTATTAGACATGTTTCTGGGGGCAAGGGAAACAAAAGCAAAAGTGAACTACTGGGACTTCATCAAGATAAAAAGGTTCTGCACAGGAAAGGAAACAATCAGCAAAACTAAAAAGCAACTGATGGAATGGGAGAAGATATCTGCAAATGACACATCTGATAAAGGATTAGTATCCAAAATCTATAAAGAACATATCAAACTCAACACCAAAAAGACAAATAATCCAGTTAAGAAATAGACAGAAGACATGAATACAGATTTTTCCAAAGAAGACATTCAGATGGCCAAAACAGACATATGAGAAGATGCTCACTATCACGCATCATCAGGGAAATACAAATCAAAACCATGATGAGATACCACCTCACATCTGTCAGAATGGCTAAAATTAGCAACACAGGAACCAACAGGTGTTGGCGAGGATGTAGAGAAAGGGAAACCCTATTACACTATTGGTGGGAATGCAAACTGGTGCAGCCACTCTGGAAAACAGAATGGAGGTTCCTCAAAAAGTTAAAAATAGAACTACCCTACAATCCCGCAATTGCACTACTAGGTATTTACCCAAAGGATACAAAAATACAGATTTGAAGGGGCACATGCACCCCAATGTTTATAGCAGCACTATAAACAATAGCCAAATTATGGAAAGAGCCCAAATATTCATTGACTGATGAATAAAGAAGATGTGGTATATATACAATGGAATACTACTCAGCCATCAAAAAGAATGAAATCTTGGGGCGCCTAGGTGGCTCAGTCGGTTGAGCATCCAACTCTTAACTTCAGCTCAGGTCATGATCTCAGGGTTGTGGGATCGAGCCCCATGTTGGGCTCGGTGCTGAGAGGGCAGTCTGCTTCACTTCCTCTCCCTCTGCCCCTCCCCCTGCTTGCATGCTCTCTCTTTCTCTAAAATAAATAAATAAATCTTAAAAAAAAAAAAAAGAATGAAATCTTGCCATTTGCATTGACGTGGATGGAACTAGAGTGTACTACGCTAAGTGAAATAAGTCAGAGAAAGACAAATACCATATGATTTCACTCATATGTGGAATTTAGGGAACAAAACAGATGAACATATGGGAAGAGAAAAAGAGAGAGGGAAGCAAACCACAAGAGACTCTTAATGATAGAGAAAAAACTGAGGGTTTATGGAGGGAGGTGGGTGGGGGATGGGCTAAATGGGTGATGGGTATTAAGGAGGGCACTTGTTATGATGAACACTGGGTGTTATATGTAAGTGATGAATCACTAAATTCTACTCTTGAAACCTATATTACACTATATGTGAATTAACTAAATTTTTTTTTTTTAGATTTTATTTATTTATTTGAGAGAGAGAATGAGACAGAGAGAGAGAGCACGAGATGGGGGAGGGTCAGAGGGAGAAGCAGGCTCCCCGCCGAGCAGGGAGCCCGATGTGGGACTTGATCCCGGGACTCCAAGATCATGACCTGAGCCGAAGGCAGTCGCTTAATCAACTGAGCCACCCAGGCACCCCACTAACTAGAATTTAAATAAAATTTGGAAGAAAAAAAGTAACAAATAAGGAATTTCAACTCTAAAGATATTAAAATTAGTAAAATATTTCATATATGAATTCAAATATGCACTTACCAAACAAAATATTACATATTACACATCACAGTTCACACTTTCCTCTATGTAAGTTTTTTTTAACAGACTTTTTTTAGAGCAGTTAAGATTCACAGGAAAATTGAGGGGAAAGTACAGAAACTTCCCATATACCCTCTGCCCCCATAGTGCATGGCCTTCCTCATTACCAGCATCCTCCACTATGGTGGTACATTAGTTACAACTGATAAGCCTATACTGACACATCATTATCACCCAAAACCTAGTTTACATTATACTTCACTCATGGTGTGTTACATTCTATAGGTTTGGACAAACATATAACAACATGTTATCATTATGGTGTCATACAGAGCAGTTTCACTGACCTCAAAATCCAGTATGCTTCACCTATTCATCCCTCCCTCCTCCCCACAGCCCCTAGCGACCACTGATCTTTTACTGCTTCCATAGTTTCATCTTTTCCAGAATGTCATATACATGGAGTCATACCATATGGAGCCCTTTCAGATTGGCTTCTTTCACTTAGTAATCATCATTTAAGCTTCCTCCAAGTCTTTTCATGGCTTAATAGCTCATTTCTTTTCAGCACTGAATAAAATTCCATTGTCTGGATCCACCAGGTTTACTTAGCACTTCACTTACTGAAGGACATCTTGGTTGCTTCCAAGTTTTGGCAATTAGGAATAAAGCTGCTGTAAACAGCGATGTACAGATTTTGTGTGGACATAAGTTTTCAGTCCTTTGGATAAATAGTGAGCAGATCGATTGCTGGATCATATGGTAAGAGTATGTTTAGTTTTGTAAGAAACACCAGACTGTCTTCCAAAGTGACTGACTGTACCATTCTGCATTCCCACCAGCAATGAAGGAAGAGTTCCTGCTGCTTCATATACTCACCAGCATTTGGAATTGTCCTTTTTGGCCACTCTTTTTTGTTGTTGTTTGTTTTTTATTTATTCATTTGACAGAGAGCGTGAGCGAGCAAGATCATGAGCAGGGGGAAGGGTCAGAGGGAGAGGGAGAAGGAGACCCCCCACAGAGAAGGGTGCCCAACTCGGGTCTCCATCCCAGAACCCCAGGATCATGACCTGAGCCACCCAAGTGCCCCATCTTTTGGCCATTCTAATAGGTGTGTTGTGCCATCTTGTTCTAATTTGCATTTTCCTAATGACATGTGATGTGGAATATCTTTTCATATGCTTATTTGCCATCTGTATCTCTTCAAGTTTCTGTTATGGTTTTTGGCCCATTTTTTTAATTGGGTTATGTTCTTATTGCTGAGTTTTAATGGTTCTTCATGTATTTTGTTTAACAAGATGTCTTTTGCAAACATTTCTCCCATCTGTGACTTGTTTTCTCATTCTCTTGACATTGTCTTTGGCGGAGCAGAAGTTTTTAATTTTTTTTAAAGATTGATTTATCTATTTGAGAGAGAAAGAGAGAGCACAAGTGCAAGTAGGGGGAGGGGTTTAAGGAGAGGTAGAGAGAGAACCCCAAGCAGACTTCCTCGGAGTGTGAAGACTGACACGGGGATCAATATCACAACCCTGAAATCATGACCGAAGCCAAAATCAAGAGTTGGATGCCAAACCAACTGAGTCACCTGGGTGCCCCCAACCTGGGTGTTTTTAATTTTAATGAAGTTTAGCTTATCAATTATTTCTATTTAAAATTTTAAGCATAAAAATAAAAATTCCAAGAGGTCACACTGAAGTAGCTCATGTTAAGTTTTTGCTTTTTTATAATCACTCTGCTATTGTTGTTTCTAATCTACTTTTAAATACAAGAATATGTAATAAGACAGAGACCGGGGACATAAACTATTCCAAAACAAGTTTAAACTATTTTAAACTATTATAAACTTGCTTTCAAAATGACTATATGCAGCTGAGTCTCCATGATCCTGGGGACAACTAACTATATAACTAAGAGTTCTCCAAATTTACTTCCAGGTAGAATATAACATTTATTAAAGAGTTAATAATTAAAATGTGCTAAATTGAAGCCTACGTATGTTACTAAAACTCAAGAATAATCTCACAGATGGATAAAACTTAGACCAACAAAAGATTTTGCAAGGAGGAGTATTTAATCACTGACATTGTATAGAATTGCCAGACATACTACTAATAATATGCAGACCAACCTGTAACCTACACATAATGCACCCTCTTACTGCCTGTACCCAGAGCTAACTGCTCCCATGGCCCAGCCTGGGTAAGCCACTACCCATAGCCATTTTGGAAATGTTTAATTAAAATCTGACAGAAAGGGGCGCCTGGGTGGCTCAGTCGTTAAGCGTCTGCCTTCGGCTCAGGTCATGATCCCAGGGTCCTGGGATCGAGCCCCACATTGGGCTGCCTGCTCCACGGGAAGCCTGCTTCTCCCTCTCCCCCTCCCCCTGCTTGTGTTCCCTCTCTCACTGTCTCTCTCTCTCTGTTGAAAAATAAATAAAATCTTTAAAAAAAAAAAAGTGCTATCATTAGCCCCATTTTACAGAGGGGTAAATGGTAACTATAAAAAAATAAATAAATAAAATAAAATAAAATAAAATCTGACAGAAAGACAAAAGGGGGTGGGGCACCTGGGTGGCTCAGTCCATTAAGTGGCTGCCTTCAGCTCAGGTCATGGTCTCAGGGTCCTGGGATCAAGCCCTGAGTGGGGCTCCCTGTTCAGCGGGGAGTCTGCTTCTCCCTCTCCCTCTACCCCTCCCCCTGTTTGTGCACGCTCTCTCTCTTTCTCTCAAATAAATAAATTCAATCTTTAAAAAAAAAGACAAAGGGGAAATTTACTAAGAAGCACAGTGTCCCTCAAAATTCATGTCACTCAGAAACTCAAATGTTTTTGCCCTAGGAAACCTGGGACACACAGAGGGAGACATACTTCACAATCTCTGTGAACTCTCAGTATTGATCAGAAGTACAGAGTGGTCAGAAATACACCCTGATTATTCTGAATTCCATATTTTTTGGCTATGTACTTTTAAGGTCTTTAAAGAGCAGCACTTAGAAAGAAAAAGAAAAAAATTTCACTGGCATTGTGCTCTCTTTCTGCTCTGTAGATACTGCAAAGATGAAACTGGGAACTTAAAAGAAACAAAGAACAAAGCAAAATTTGAAAAAAGAAAAAAGAGGAATAAATCTCCATTATTGTTCTAATTATAACAGCTAGGGGCAATTTTTTACCTCTTCTGGCTTAGGAACTGTGCAATATAATTTCTAATCGTGGATTACATACTATTACATTATTTTGTCTATTTCCCTACAATAATTTAATTGGAGAATCTTGATGCTAAGTCAAATACAAACAACTACCTTCTGTTGCTTTTAGCAAGATTTACCTTACATAGGGAATACATGGGAGAGTCTTGCAAAATAAGGGGTGCTAAAGAGAAATATCAACTAATTGATTTCCTGTTTTTCTAGAAAGGTAAACTATAATAGTCCTTCAAACATACTTATTATGTCTTTGACACATATTAGGTAGGAATTCAGTATAATCAATTAGTAGGATAAAAATATTCAATTAACCTGGGCATAAGATGGCAAAACAGTGATTAGGAAGATTTTTTTATCCCATTTACCCAGAGTAGCCTCTCCCACTACACTTGTACACAAAACTTCCTTTGTTAAAAGAAAGCTGAATCTACCAGACTTGCATTCTAGGGTCCCCGTGAAATGACTTTTTGGACAGAATTTATAATATCCAAATGCCTATCTTTTGGTTTTTTAATTTATTTTAAAAATTTCCTACATTTTCTTCATATGACCTCCCTTCAACTTACAGTATATGCCTCAAAGTTATTTCTTTCAACAATAAAAAAAATTTTCAGTCATCAAGATATTCTTCCCTGTTCACAAGGAAATGTAGTCAGCCCTTTCCCCTCCTACTAGACCCAGTACATCTCTGCTGCATGGGCTGTATCCAAAATTTGTAACTTCCCCAAGGCCTTTTGTCTGAGTTAACTCTGCTGCTGTCATGAGACATACTCAGTAAAACAAAAAATAAAAATGCAGATGTCTAGGACGCCTGGGTGGCTCAGTCGGTTAAGCGTCTGCCTTCGGCTCAGGTCATGATCCCAGGGTCCTGGGATCGAGTCCTTGCTTCTCCCTCTGCCTGCTGCCTCCCCCCCCCCCCCCCCCCCCCCTTGTGTATGCTCTCTCTCTCTCTAATAAACAAAATCTTTTTAAAAAAAGTATATGTCTAATCTCAATGGAAGAGAGGCATGAAAGATATAAAACTGAAGCAAGATGGATTTCAATAAGATAGTTTAAAAATAGGAACAGTTATACATAGAGCAAGCCCAAGATAACAACAGAACCATCAGGATACGAGAGCAATTGAGGTGAGACAAGGAGGTGCCTGTGACGAGAACAAAAGTCCTGACACAACAGCTAGTACTGGGGGGCATGTGAGCATGTGGAATAGAAGTGAAATATAAGCACTCTGGAAGGCAGTTTAGTACGCTCTCTCAAAGCTGACCTATGCATGCCCCGTGATCCAGTGATTCCAGTCCCAGCAGAAATGCTGTGCTCTGACTGATCATCAATAATGTTCATAGCAGTGTTAGTCAGAATGGCCAAAACTGGAAACTACCTAAATTTCAACAGCAGAATGTATCATACATTGAAATATCACACAGTAATATAAATAAACAAACTACAGCTATATGTTTTTTTATATATATATAAATAAACAAACTACAAACTACAGACCACATATCCTAATGTCACAAATATAATGTTGAGCCAAGTTAACCAGACACAGAAGAATACGTACCACGTGGTTCCCCGTACATAAAGGTTAAAGACAGGCGAACTACACTATAGTGTTACAAGGCAGGATAGTGGATCTTTGGGAAGGAGGAAGGCGCAGTGATTGGGGAGGCTCACAAAAGGCAAGGGGAGTTTCGGAGGGGTTAGCAATGCTCTATTTCTTGATCAGGATAACTGTTACATAAACGTTCTTTTTCTAATCATTCACTAAGCATTTCACATATGTTCTATGTATTTTTCTGTATACTTCACAATAAACAGAAAATAAAAAGAAATTCTAATCTGACAACATGGATGGACCTAGAGGGTATTACATTAAGTGAAATAAGTCAGACAGAGAACGACCAATACCATATGATTTCACTGACATGTGGAATCTAAAAACCAAAACAAATAAACATACAAGAGCAGAAACAGATCCCATTTCTATTTCAACAAATTGATGGTTGCCAGATGGGAGGGGGTACGAGGACGTGTAAAATGGGTGAAGGGGAGGGGGAGGTACAGGCTTCTGGTTACGGAATGAATAAGTCACCGACATAAAAGCACAGCACAGGGAATATAGTCAATGGTATTGTAATGGTGTCACATGGTGACGGACAGTAACTCCACTTGTGAGCATCGCATATTATACAGTTATCCGAATACTATACTGCACACCTGAAACTAACGTAACATTGTGTGTCAACGATACTTCAGTTTAAAAAAAGAAGAAAAGAAATCCCAATCTGACACTTTCCCACTAAAGAGATAAGACTAAGAGACCCCTGCCAAGACAGATAAGGATGGCAAGTAGCAGTCAAATTCCTTGCTTGCTGAAACACTGGCAAGTCTGAAACCATTGAAAACATGAAGAAATTTAGGGCTGACAAGTATTGAATTCCCTGTAAGAACCACCCTGGAAACACAGGTCAATTAGGTATTATTTCTCACTTACAAAACGTGAAATTAATCTATACTTTAATCTAAATTTCAAAGGCAAACACTGATTCCTGAAACTTGCAGAGAGCTCAAATTTTTATTTCATTCTGGTTTCCTCTTTTGGGCAATCAGAATCGTGGGGAGGCACAAGAGATCCTCTGATCCAATCTCTACCATCCCAGTCTAATGGACAAATGGACATAAATACTCTTCAAAGTTCCCACTGCAAACGCATGCTGAGATGTTCCTCAGTGGCCCATTCTAGCATGCACCACCTTGACTACCGCACAGCTGCTCCCAGGGGTGATCTTGGAAATATGATTTTAGGACACCATGCAATTCAGCTTTGAACAGTATATTCATAATATAATAATGTAAACACTGAATACTAAGTTAACAAAAATGGCCACAGGACAACACTGGAAGGGCAGAGGGAGGTAAAATGTGTACATTGGGGGCCAAGCAGGGGTCAACAGAGAAAATCATGTAAGACAGCTATGTCCTCATCCTCTAGGTTTGAAGTCAATAGATAATACATCATACTGAAAAATTAGAAAACGCCAGTAGAAGCAGGTTATTTGGGAAGGTGAAGACAAACAGAAGAAATAAGTAAAAGTTAAAAATGATTGCTTCTAAGGAATAGAAAATAGGAATAGGAAGCATTGGGCAAGGTACCCTATTACCTTCTGGTAATATCTGAGCTTTAAAATTATACATATGTACTACTTTGATATAACGTAAAATGTAAAAACACAGTAGGAGAATATTTATAAATAAAATAATATGTAAAGCCTGATCCATTTGTAAATATAAATACACACGCATACACACACACACAGAAGCTTTGGAATGCATGTAACTGTTACTAATGACTGTCTCTATGTGATGAGATTACAGGAGTTTTGCTGGTTTCTTCTTTTCCTACAAAGATCTGTTTTGCTATTTTAACAAGAAACATACTTTTTCTTCACAAAATATTTTAAAGTATTTGCTTACCTTAGCTGATTTTTCAATACTTAAGCCTCCATCCAGTTTAAAAAGAATTGTCATGTTGTATCCAGTCTGGTTTCCATGTCCATGAGGCCACCAAGTTTCTACGGTAACATTCTTTGAAGAAACAGTGTAAGTCATTCTATGTAATTTGTGGCATATTTTCAGCAAAATATTATCGTGATTAAGAGCATTATATCAATGTCTCAGAGAGTCAATCACAGAAATTCTAGGTTCTATATTAGGCCAAATTATACCAATCCATACATAATACTTAAAAATCAACATGCTAGATGTTTTAGCATGGATTAATATACCAAAAGGGGAAGGAAAGAACAAAATAACATGGGTTTTCAGAAAAACAATTATTTCCATTTCTAACACTGAAGCTTACATTCATTCTGTATTCTTAACAGTTAGAATTGGACTTTGAGGTTGACTCTTTTTCCAAGTCCAGAACTAGAAATTGTTTCTCACTTTTAATCTAAAATTCTCACTTTATCCAAATAGTCACAACGTTGCTTTACTCCATCCTGTTCAGTTCACAATGATCAATTAGAGGAATAAAAAAAGGAAAAAGAAAAGGGAAAATCCAGCCCACTTCTAACCATGAAAGATCAGGAGTTTGGAATTAGAATTCTGCATGTAAAATAAGCACCAATATTCAAAATAATTTACTGTATTTAATAATCACTGAAATCAGAAATAATCAGAAATTATACAGAATTATACAGAAATAATCACTGTATTTAAATGTAATGCTTAGAATGTATTTTGGATTTCAGATACTGCAAAGAGTGCAGAAAAATTAAGATACAACACACCTGACTTCTTGAGAGAAAAGGATGCCAAATCATATGTTCTCCATTTTCTTAATCTTAAAATTTGGAAATATTGTTCCTTAGTTCGTAACACACACAAAATATATGAGAGGTTAAAAGTGAAGGAGAAAATGGAAAAGTACATTTCTCTTTCATT
The DNA here is from genome assembly GCF_002201575.2 of Neomonachus schauinslandi. Classification (NCBI taxonomy): domain Eukaryota; kingdom Metazoa; phylum Chordata; class Mammalia; order Carnivora; family Phocidae; genus Neomonachus; species Neomonachus schauinslandi. Next base: position 119,471,988 of record NC_058404.1, on the reverse strand, counting down.
CTCAGCCCCTTTTTTCTAGCCATTTCTTTTGAATAGTATTGCTTTTCATCTAGTGGTTCTGAGGAAGTACCATCATTCACCTTATTAATTTTCACAAATAGCTCAACAATCCTTTCCCCAGGTTGAAGTTCAATGCTGTATGTCTGCTGTGTCTGCAGTTTAGGGATGGCTACGATCACTTGACCAGAAATTGGCTTTGAGCTGACAACATCAAAAGAAGACTCTATTTCAAGATTCCACCCCTGCGTATGGTTATCTAAGGCATAGAGAAAAAAAAAAGAAAAGAAACATATATATATATATATATATATATATATATATGAAATATGCTAAGCATTATTGCTGCACTCTTAAGGATTCATTGAAGAAAACACTGAAGCAACTTCTAAACTAATAAGCACTCCACTGATCCTGTCATGAGAAAAAGTCCAGTGGAAATTCTCATTTAATCTTTAGAGTTTAATCATTCATTTTGTTTTCTTGTGTTTTTTTAAATCATTCATTCTGAAGAAGAAAAACCAAAAGCATATATTTTATATATACTTCTACTCTAAAAATGTTACATTCATAAGTCATAAAACTTTATACATAGGGCATGAATAGAATATCACAAATGAAAATATAACTAAGATTGATACATGCTCATTCCTTTTTATAAAGCAAAGTAAAAATACACAGTTTAAAGCCATATAATAAAATATAACTTAGATGTAGTAGAATTAATCAAATGTGAAAAAACAGAGATATACAGTTGACCCTTGAACAACGTGGGTTTGAACTGCATGGGTCCACTTACATGATTTTTTTCAAAAAATATATTGGAAATTTTTTTGGAGATTTGCGACAATTTGAAAAAACTCACAGTTGAACTACATAGCTTAGAAATACCAAAAAATTATTGTAAGGGTACAGTATATAATACATATACAAAATATGTGTTAGTCGACTCTATGTGTTATTTGTAAGGCTCCTGGTCAACAGCAGGCTATTCGTAGTGAAGTTTTGGGGGAGTCAATGGAGTGCCTGGCTGGCTCAGTTGGTAGAGCTTGCAACTCTTGATCTTGGGGTTGTAAGTTCACACCCCATGTGGGTGTAGAGAGAACTTCAAAAAAAGTTATATGTGAATTTTCAATTGCACAGGGAGTTAGTGCCCCTAATCCTCATGTTGTTCAATGGTCAACTGTTATTTTAAATGTAGATTATTTAACCAAGAAATATTTACGGAGAACGTTCTATGTGCCATGTACTTTGCTAAGTGATGGGAATTACGTGGTGACCAGGATAAACATAGCCCCCGACCGCATGAGTTAAGAGGCTAATGGGATATAGCCAAATACAGAAGTGACATAATACGAGGATGGGAGAAATATGAGGTTGTTCTGAGAAAACATTCATAGGAAGGAAGGTCACTTAACTCACAGGGGTGAGGGAAGGCCCTTAACAATAAACAGTATCTAGCTGAGCCCAGAAGGATGCTTTAGCTAAGTTCAGAGGCAGATGAGAAGTTTTCTAGGCACAATGAAAACCAATGGTGAAGAGCCATGAGTGAGGAGAGCAATGTTTTTAACAAAAACTTGAGCAATAATGAAACTGGTAAGGGACATCAGAGTGAAAGAGGAAGTAAGCAGGGTCCAGCTCATCCTGACTCGTGTGAGGAGTTTGGCAACGTTACCCTAGATCAATGAGGAGCCGCTGGAGATTCTTTCTTAAAAAGGAAAACATGGGGCACCTGGGTGGCTCAGTCAGTTAAGCCTCTACCTTTGGCTCCGATCATAATCCCAGAGTCCCAGGATCCAGCCCCATATCGGGCTCCCCACTTAGCAGGGAGTCTTCTTCTCCCTCTGACCCTCCCCCTTCTCATGCTCTCACTATCTCTCTTTTTCAAATAATCTTAAAAAAAAAAAAAAAAAGGAAAACACGATCAGATCTGCGTTTAAAAAAAATTACAAAGGGCTCCCTCACAATGACCTAGCAGGATAAAAACAGAAGAAGCAGAGAGACATGAAATTTCTATCTGTGCAAAAGGGACAGAAGGTGCCACTTGGAACATCTAGGAATGGAGAGGAAGAAAAGAAAAAGAAAAGGGAGCAAGACTGAAGAGGGAGGCCACAGGGAGAAAAGAAAGATGAGACAGCTGCCTAAGGAATAACGCTTCGGGAGTGGAGTTTGTGAATGGGGTAGAATGTTTCAAGAGGGTTCTGAAGTAGTGTTTTATATTATGTGCAAGATAACCCCTTCCTCCATCATCCACTAAACTTACATCGTTTAGTCTCCAGAATAGAATCTGTGTTTGGTTTTGGTTTTAAAATAAGACAGTATGCCAAAGGAGGCTTTGGGCAAGAGCAGAGTGGAAAAGCTGACTCATATTTTTTAAGTTACCCAGGAGAAACCAGGGATGGAGTACCGAAAAAGGTTGCATAGGCAGGATGTGAGAGCCACTAACAAAAGTTCTCATTCCTGACTGCCACAGAAAGGACAGTGACTAGTGCAGATACACTTAGTTTGTATGCTCTATGGCAAGAAACAGGAATTTCCTGCTGAATGGCTTCTATTCTTCTCTGTGAAAAAGATGGGAGAAGGTTATCAGATGACAAATATCTTAGAGACCCTTTTCCTACAAATAAGGAGGGGACTAATAACCATGACTCTGCTGCAAATGAAGGAAAAGTATGTATGCTGATCAATGAGCAAAGACTTTATGACTGGCATTCCTTACAAATGTAGAGCCACAATCAGGCTTACTGTAAAGATGATCATAGCATGTCTCATCATCTGTATCCCACATCAACCAAAAGTAGAGATGGACTGGATGCACACGGAAGTAAAACTAATCCTGAACTTAAGAACTATTTTATTTTTTAAATGATCCATTCTTTTTTTTAAGATTTTATTTATTTATTTGAGAGAAAGTGCACAAGCTGGGGGGGGGGGCGGGGGAAGGGGCAAAGGGAGAAGCGGATGCCCTGCTAAGCAGGGGGCTGGACACGGAGCTCAGTCCCAGACCCTGAGATCATGACCTGAGCCAAAGGCAGACGCTTAACCGACTGAGCCACCCAGGTGCCCCTTAAATGATCCATTCTTAGGAACACTAGTCAATGAGCCTTGAATTAATTTGCTCCGATCCAGCCAATTCTGGAGTTTACCCGCCCATAGCCTCCAAGTTTTTCTAAGATATAGTAAAGTATATCAAGACAACCACACTTGCTTGTTAAAGACACTTTCTTCCTACCAAGTATATACTAAGTCTCTCAATTTTCCCTTTACAGCGTTTTTATTGTTTTTAAACAGAAGCACACACTACAATCTGATCCAAAGGTATTTATTTTCTAAAATATCCCCAAATCTTTGACAGCTACATGACATTTAGCTCCCTGTCACATATTCCCTCTGGCTTCCCTTACTATCTCTTATTTCAAGAAATAATAATAGATAACATTTACCAAGAACTTGCTGTGAGCTAGGCACTGTTTTATGCTCTCAACATGTATTAACTTATTTAAGCATCACAACATTTCTATAAGGTAAATTTTATTATCATCACCGTTTAGATAAGAAAACCGAAATACAGAGGAGTTACGTAAATTGCCCAAGGGCACACAGCTAGTAAGTTGCAGAACTTGGACATGAACCAAGACAGTCTGAAACTAGAGACTGTACACTTAATCTCTAAGTTATGCCAATTGTAACCAAATAATTTCCCCCAAAACCATGTCTTACTGGTGCTCAGAATTTTTACAGCAGGGAGGGATTTAATTATATAGGGGATCATTTATTTTAATGATATCAAGTGATGACAGACATCAAATATATCTTTTGGCTCAGTCTTTAGCCACAACAGCACAGAGTCATAAAACTTTTGAACTAGATGTTGACAGATCCCCCAGTGTACTTTCTGGTAAGTGTTTAATTCCCTCTAGACCATGGCTGACAAACAACTGGTGTTTGGGCCAAATCTGACCTACCTCCTCTTTTTATAAATAAAACTTTATTGGAACACAGCTGCTATGGACTGAATTGTGTCCCCCCACCTCTCCGAAATTCTTACGTGGAAGCCCTAACTCCCCAGTATGATTGTATCTGGAGGTAAATCTTTAGGAGGTAATTAAGTTAAGTGAGGTCATAAGGGTGAGGCCCTAATCTGATAGGTCTGTGGTCTTATCAGAGGAAGAGATCTACCTCCTTTTTTCCCTCCCTCCCTTTATCTCTTTCTTTCTGTCTGCCTCTCTGAATGTTTTTCTTTCTTTCTCCCCACCACCCCAATCATGTGAGGACACAGCAAGAAACGCAGCTATCTGCAAGCCAGGAAGAGAGTCCTCACTACAAACTCATCAGTGAGCACCTTGATCTGAGCCTTCCCAGCTTCCAGAACTGTAAGAAATCAATGTCTGGGGGCATCTGGGTGGCTCAGTCAGTTAAGTGTCTGCCTTCGGCTCAGCTCATGATCAGGGTCCTGGGATCAAGCCCCACATCGGGCTCCCTGCTCAGTGGGAAGCCTGCTTCTCCCTCTTCCACTCCCTCACTGTCTCTCTCTCTGTCAAATAAATAAAATCTTTGAAAAAAAATAAAATAAATCAGTACCTACTGTTGGAGCCACCCAGCCTGTGGTATTTTGCTAAGTCAGGCTACAACAACCATGCTCATTTGAGTACACGCTGTCTTTGGTTGCCTCCGTGCTACAATGGCTGAGCACAATAGTTACAATAAAGGCCACATGGCCCAAAAAGCCTAAAACGTTTACTATCTGACCCTTAACAGAAAATGTTTATTGATCCCTACCCAAAAAGGCTATTCTAATCTCTCTAATATCTATAAGGAGAAAACCCTCTGCCTCACAAAATAGCCTTCCTTTTTGCTAGCCTTGACTACTATAAAGTCTTCACGGTGAACTGAAATCCCCTTTTCTTTAATTTCTTCAGAAAGATTTTAGTTCTGCTCTACTAATAACCAACCAAGTTCAAGCTGACCCCTTGGATGTTTCCTATCACTTCCTCTTTGGTGGAAAATCAGCGCTTGTAAGAGCCTCCGGTAGGAAGACAAATAATGCAGTTCCCAAAGCTTACTGGCAGTTTCTATTGCTTCTAACAGGGAAAGTTCTAAAGTAAGTCAGCAGTCCTCTGGGGCTCATCCAGCTAACTTCCTTGGGTGCTGCTAAGTAAAAAAACTAAGGCTGCAGAATTCAAAAACCCAATATGAACACTTGTAAGTCTATCGTGTCATCAGCAGAGACACTATACCGACATATTTAGCCCTCTCCTCTACTTCCAAATGGAATACAACCCTTCCTTCCAGAAGCCATGGAGAATTTAAGTAATTCAGTCTCCAAAAGCACATGTAGAGTTTTAAGTCATCAATAATCTTCCTGGTATTAACTGGTCACTTCTTTTTACTTGTTACTTTTTAAACATATAATCCTGTTTTTAGTTAAGGAGAGCTCCCTCTTATAAATGAAGACCCATTTCTAGAATACAGCTTCCTGTCATACCTCCCCTAGCATTGACAAATTACCCTTTCCTAAAGAATACCCATCACTCCTACCATGAATAGTCAAAGCAATCTTGAGAAAGAACAAAGCTGGAAGTATCACAATTCCAGATTTCAAGATATACTACAAAGCAATATGACACTGGCACAAAAATACACACATAGATCAATGGAACAGAAAAAAAGACTCCAGAAATAAACCCATGATTATATGGTCAATCAATTTATGACAAAGGAGGCAAGACTATACAATGGGGAGAAGACAGTCTTTTCAATAAATTCTGCTAGGAAAATTGGACAGCTACACGCAAAAGAATGAAACTGGACCACTTTCTTACACTATACTCAAAAATGAACTCAAAATGCACTAAAGACCTAAATGTGAGACATGAAACTATAAAACTCCTACAAGAAAACATAGGGAGTAATTTCTCTGACATCAGCCTAAGCAACATTTTTCTAGATATGTCTCTTAAGGCAAGGGAAACAAAAGCAAAAATAAATAAGTAGAACTATATCAAACTAAAAAGCTTTTGTGTAGCAAAAAAAAAACCCATCAACAAAATAAAAAGGCAAGCTACGAACTCAGGGGCACGAGTGGCTCAGTCAGTTAAGCATCTGCCTTCAGCTCAGGTCAGGATCTCAGGGTCCCGGGATTGGAGCCCCAAATCGGGCTCCCTGCTCGGCGGGAAGCCTGCTTCTCCCTCTCCCCTCTCATGCTCTCTCTTGCTATCTCTCTCTCTCTCTCAAATAAAGAAATAAATAATATCTTTTTAAATAAAAGGCTACTGAATTCAGGAAGATATTCACAAATGATATACTCTATAAGGGGTTAATATCCAAAATACACAAAGAACATATACAACTCAACACCAAAAAGACAAATAATCCAATTAAAAAATAGGCAGAGGATCTGAACAGACATTTTTCCAAAAAAGACATACAGTTGGTCAACAGACACATGAAAAGATGCTCAACATCACTAACCATCAGGGAAATGCAAACCAAAACCACAATGAGATATCACCTCACATCAGTCAGAATAGCTAGAATCAAAAAGACAAGAAATAACAAGTGCTGGCGAGGATGCAGAGAAAAAGGAACCTTGTGCACTGTTGATGGGAATGTAAATTGGTGAAGTCACTGTGGAAAACCATATGGAGGTTCCTCAAACAATCAAAAATAGTAATGCCATATGATGCAGTAATTCAACTACTGGGTATCTACCCAAAGAAAATAAAAACACTAATTTGAAAAGATATATGCATCCCTATGTTTACTGGAGCATTATTTACAACAGCCAAGATAAGGAAGCAACCTACGTGTCCACTGATGGATAAGTGGATAAAGAGAATATGGTGTGTATGTGTGTATAATGGAATTCTACTCAGGCACAAAAAAGAATGGACCTAGAGGTTTGGTTGGTTTTTTTTTTTTTTAAGATTTATTTGTTTATTTATTAGAGAGAGAGAGTGTACAAGCTGGGGGAGGGGAAGAGGGAGAAACAGACTCCCTGCTGAGTGGGGAGCCCCATGCTGCAGGGTTCTGCCCCAAGATCATGACCTGAGCCGAAACCAAAAGTCAGACGCTTAACCGACTGAGCCACCCAGGTGCCCCTGGATCTAGAGGTTTTTATGCTACGTGAAGGAAGTCAGACAAAGAAAAACAAATACTGTATGACTTCATTTACATGTGGAATCTAAAAAACAAAACAAGCAAAAGACAAAAACAGATACATAAATACAGAGAACAAACTGATGGTTGCCAGAAGGGCAGAGGATTGGAGGGTGTGGAGAGGTGGTGGGCAAAATGGATAAAGGAGAGTGGGAGATACAGGCTTCCTATTATAAAATGAATAAGTCACAGGAGAAAAGACACAGCATAGGAAATACAGGCAATGGTATTGTAATAGTGTGGTAGACTTGTTGAATCACCTGAAACTAATATAACATTGTGAGTCAACTACACTCCAATAAAAAATAAAATAAAATAAAACAAATAAAAATAAAAAATGGAGACCAAAAAAATAACAAATGCCTATCACGCCCAGCTCTCCTGCAGTTGAATGCAAATAATTCCAAAAATGGATAAAGTACTGGGGATGGGGATAGCTAAGAAGAAAAATTATTAAATGACTCAAAATCCTTTCCCAGGTCTCCTTCCCAGTTACACCAAATTTTACATCCTCTCCTCACTCTGACTAATCAACTCTGAGCCCAAACAACACAGGAATTCTATCAAAACAGGGTAGACAGGCAAGGCTGACCTGCTCTCTCTACAACTTGAGGCTTTCGCCAGCCCAAAGACTCAGGGATGCCCTAGCTGATGTCCTGCTCCCTGCAGAAGAGGCCACGCTCTATAGTTTGTTCCATATAACCTCAATCAGGCAGACAACCCAGAGAACGGCAGAGAATGTGGTTCTGGCCACTGACTCATTTTCAGGTTTTTCCAAAACTGATTCAGTGAGGTCTCTTTGAAAACAAACCAACCAACCAACCAACCACCATGAATCTGACTTGGATGGAAATTTGTATAAAGAGTAGGCAGCTATACAACCAGAATAATGTGTGCTGTTTCTTCATCCAAACAATCTTCAAGACAGTTCCAATTTGTGTAGATGTGACCAATACACTAACCTTTAAAATCCTCTAAAATATGCCAGCTTGCTCCTTTTATATTCCCATAACTACTTCTTTGTCAAGATGTGGTCAGAAAAAAAAAGAAAGAAAAAACAGCTTGGGGCGCCCGGCTGGCTCAATTGATAGAGCATGTGACTCGATCTTGGGGTTGTGAGTTCAAGCCCCATGTTGCGTATAAAGATTACTTAAAAATAAAGTCTTTAAAAAATAGCTTTAGTCAGTTGTCTAAGAGAAAAAGAAAAGTGTAAAAAGACAAAGAAGTAGAAAAATAAGAGACGGCTGAGTTACTTGAATTCAAAATGTGTTCACAACTACCAGAAAGACTCAAACTATATTCTAACCCTTGCTTTAACTGATTATAATTAAGCCGCAAGTATCAATGTCTTTATTTAGTCATGTGTCTAGCTTCAAGCAAAACTGAATTCTTCTGTAAGTAGAATTTCTTCTACTTATACCTTCACTAGGTTGTAATGACTGCTGTAACTTACAAACACAAGAAAAGAACTATGGAATGTTAAAGGCAGAAGAAATTTGGCAATCTCTGCATCACTTTGTAGATGAGGTTCCTGAGGCCCCAACTATAGAACCTAGCTCAAAAGTTCCCGAGCCAAAGGACAAGTCAAGGGCCCAGGTTTCCTGACTCTAGTGTTCTCCACTTTGCATGCATTTCTCACAGAAGCACCTCTCAAAGACAAAAATACTAGCAGGCACACACCAAAATTTTTGTATAAACACTGAGGAAAACCAAATGCAAAGATACTTTTAGGATCCAGGAATCACACTACTGGGCATTTACTCAAAAATATACAAAAACACAAATTCAAAGGGATACATGCATCCCAATGTTTATAGTAGCATTATTGACAACAGCCAAACTATGAAAGCAGCCCAAGTGTCCATTAATAGATGAATGAATAAAGAAGAGGTGGTATATAATATACAATGGAACATTACTCAGCCATAAAAAGAATGAAATCTTGCCATTTGCAACAATGTGGATGGAGCTAGAGAGTACTGGGCTAAGCGAAACAAGTCAGTCAGAGAAAGGCAAATACCACATGATTTCACTCATATGTGGAATTTAAGAAACAAAACAAATGAGCAAAGGAAGAAAAAGAGAGAGAGACAAACCAAGAAAGAGAACAAACTGATGGCTACCAGAGGGGAGCTGGGTGGGAGGACCGGGGAAATAAGTGATGGGGATTAGAAAGTACACTTATCATAATGGAAAAAATAAAATAAAATGACAAAAGCAAAGGTACTTTTTGCCTTTCAGAATCCTAAGTCCAAATACCAAATACATTCAATGTGAAACAAAGCATTTGGGGGGGTGAGGCGGAATGTAAAAATAAACTGTTAGCCTCTTAATAAAAGAGTCTGTGAAAAAGAATGCTGAAATCTACAAACACAAAGGATGTGTCTGACCCTCTACTAAATGCATAATTATATGTTGCCACAGTTCCTCCATTTTCAAAATACCATTTTTGTAACCTAAACTATCTCACAAGGGCATGACAACAGTTATGGGAGCATCGAAGAGTACAAATATATTTCTTGAATAATTACTGTCTGTAAACCTTGACAGGCACTATAAATTATATCCCAACCCAAAAAAGCAAGACGTTGAATCTACTTAGAGAAACAAAATATACCCAAAGGTCACAGTTAAGAATGCAGGATGGTATCTGGGGGGTTAAGAATTAACACGGAGATGGAAGAACATTCAGGTCAGCATGGGAAGGATCTGCAAAGGATGGTAGGTTGCCTATGTAAGATGAAAAACGATGCTTCATTTCATGGGGCGGGGGGGGGGAAGCTATTCAAAGATAGCTGCCTTGATTAGCTTCGCCCTGCTGAGCACCTATCTAACAGCTCCTCCTTTTGCCCGCTTGCTTCCTGCATCTTTAATAGGTGATGAAAAGCTGCAGTGATGAAAAGCTGCAGTGAAGAGGTAGCCCTGTGCATGTGAAGAAACAGCAATGACAACAAGCTGAAATGACCAAGCCACAGAATGTTTCAGTTCAAACACAGGATATTTTCCTGTGCTCCGGCTAGAATTATAGGACAGCCTTCGGCAGCTGCTTTTCAAAGAGCTAACAGCTTGCATTAGACAGAAAGGCAGGCTCACAGTTAGTTACAACAGCTGTTTTCCCCTTCTTTACCAAGCAGCAAGATCTCCTTGCTTACTCGGCAGGACAAAATCCTCAGAGATGAAAACTAAGACAAAACAGACCCAAAGCAAAATTTCCCCCAAACAAAGATAAATTGGTAAATTCCAGAGAAAAAAATCTATTCAGGCAACAAGGCGAGATTAGTCAAGCAACCTACCTACCCATAAAGATATTTTCAAGGGTGAATACTGTTATTTTATGGGTAAAGTAATTCAAAGATGAATGAAAAAGTCATTCAAAATGAAGCCATTCAAAAAATGCATCAAACAAGGCACTGAGCAAGATGGACAAATCTTTGCTATATTGTAATATTATATTCCCTATAAGCAAAGGGCAGCAATGACCTTCAATACAGGCTTCTGTTGGGCAGGCCAGGGTCTAGGTGAGAGCTAAACTGACTCCTCCCACTCAAATGCCAGGTCTTCGAGAATGAAGGAGGGGGCATCTTAGGCTGAGGCAGCAAGTAAATGTGGATAGGGTGGGGGAAGGCAGCATCTAGGGGGTGGTGGAAGCGCCCGAGCACAGGTCAAAGATCCACAGCTCACCTCAGCTTGTGAGGATTCATATACTGAAAAATTTCTCTATACTATTTTTTAAAAAGATTTTATTCATTTATTTGACAGAGAGAGACAGCGAGAGAGGGAACACAAGCAGGGGGAGTGGGAGAGGGAGAAGCAGGCTTCCCGCGGAGCAGAGAGCCCGATGCGGGGCTCGATCCCAGGACTCTGGGAGCATGACCTGAGCCGAAGGCAGACGCTTAACGGCTGAGCCACCCAGGCGCCCCTATACTATTTTTTTCTGACTGTGGTAACAAAAGATTAAACAAGGTAGCATTTCATCAGAACATACTTATTATATATTTGGACTTAATGTGTTTATGTAAGCTTATGAAAAGCTCATAAAACTATATGATCATCCTTCCCTAATAAATTTTAGGGCATAATGTGAACAATTCACATCAGATTACAAATATGAAGGACCTAGTAGCATGGAAAAGACAATCAATAAATGAATATATGTCTCTCTCTGTCTCTCTCTCACACACCACCACCACCACCACCACCTCCACATGGGGCCAGATTTCTTGCTTATAAATGACTTAATCTTTGGATTGGGGCATCCAGCTCTACCAGCTATCTTCTCCCCATCTCTCCTCCCCACACACCTTAAAAAACCCAAGTCCAGCCAGACTCTCTCCCCTCCTCTCCCCCAGCAGATGGGGTCATTCTTCCACCTCCTCCCCAAAAGAAAAGAACAGGAGCATCTTCCTGGGTTTCTACACCCAGTAAAAGGCCTCTGAGCTTCCCTTTTCAATACCAGGGTCAATCTTGCACTGTTCAAAACACTGAAAATGTGAGTGCCCTAGAACAGCTACTGCTATTTAAAACCTGATTAGAATATTTCAGGGCTAAGGGGGAATTATTCAAATAAATATTTCTAGTAAGGTTTTAAAGAAAGTCATGTCAATGAACTGGTATCTCTTAATACCTTGATCAATTACAGGAGCCTAAGACATAACGGGAGTAATTCTGGTTTTCCTTTGACCTCAGTATTTTTTTCAAATATAAATTTGCTTTTATTATCTTGAACATTAAGAATAGGTGAAAATCATTGAGGAAGCTGAGGTTAGGGCAAAATCAAACAAATGACCACAGGATATTGATAAGTGAAAAAGTTTAGAAACCACCATTATAAGGACTGAGAATACAGAAAAGGATATATATACACATATACATATATATAAAAATTAATATAAATATATAAATCTGTACATGTATTACATAGATATATAAAGTAAATTAATTCATAAGAATTTCAAGTTAATTTTTAAAAAGTCAAAGAGAGACCTTTTTCTGTCATACTGCACACAATTAAATTGGGGAGTTATGGTCAGTCGTTTGATCTTCAGTGGTAAACTTACTAATTCAAACTCAGAAAAAAAATTGAACATTTGGAAAAACAATAAGGTTATCTTTTTCTAGCCGCAATAGGGAGAAAGCAGAAAGTGCCAGACAGTCAAATCAGCTAAGCCTTTCATAATGAGTTGGCTGAAATTACTAAATAGATTGTTTTAACGACTTTCTTCCCTTACTACAGAAACAATATAGGCTCGACATAGAAATCTAGAAAAGACAGTTGAGTAGAAGAATAAAATACAAACTATCTGTATTACTGTTCTCCAAGATAGCCACTGTCTGCATTAGTTTTGACCAACTTCATTTCACACTAAAATTCTAAAAATTAACATATGTGATTTTAAAGAAAAGTTATATGTATCTAGTTTTGATTATGAACTAACCCTCTTAAAAAATTTTTAGTACCTCTCACAGTGCCTGCCTCATACTACATACCAAGTAAATGCATAAAATATATTACCTTATTCTCTTTATTTTTCAACTTTTAAATATCTATTGATTTCAGTGATGACTGCGGTCTTCCAAAGGAAAACTGGAAAAAGAGTTCTGGAAAAAAAACTCCTAAAGGAAGTTCCTCTCCTCACTTTCACATGTTTATCCTTCAATTTTCTTTATTACATCAAATAACCAAATTGAAATCTATAAAATTAACCATATTAAGAATTACTGCTTAATATGCACAGGGCATATCCTCTGAACAGGAAGCATATTTTTCTCTATGCTAAGTACAAAATATATTGCAGTCACAAAATATCAAAAATGTAGTTGATATGGGGAGTTGATTACAGTGAATCTAAATTAAATTTTAAACATCATTTAAATTGATTTAATTCCAATAAAATTCACGCAGTCACTAGTGACTAATAAACTGAACTCTAATGACTCATATTCAGGAAGATATGTTTAGTTTCATATTCAAAATTTTATATTAAACTAGAACAGTGTTATTCAAATATTTTCAGGTATCAGGGTAACTAGAACTCATAGTACTTTTTGCAAACCACCTAAAACATTGATTAAACTTCAAAATGATTAATAACTTTTTGCAAAATCAGACCCCTCCTTCCACTAGATTTTATTATACCTGAGAAAAAAATATCAGTGGGAATGGGGAAGAATGAACCATTCTTTGAATTTAGTAGCAAGACTCAGTTCAAGTTACACCTCTGAATAGTTCAGAAGCACTAGAGAGCTACGAACAGCCACATTTACACGTGCAATTTAAATTGCACCTTTTCATGCCCGTTTCCCATTTAAAAATGCCAGCAGCACCTAATAACCCCAATTACCCACCACCTCTGATTTGCTTTTGTCTTCTGCCTTCAGAAAACAGATTTGGCTCGATGGAATAGCAATCTCGGGTCACCAGGGCCTTTAAGATAACAGAACTCCAGTACTGACATACCACGTTCTTGCTGATTCCAACCAGTTAGGCCTGCCCGTAAATGGACTGAGCATCGTGAGGTATCATTCAAGACCCCCCTTCACTGGTTTCCCTGACTTCGCAAATCCTCCCTGATCTTCAGTTTTCTTTCTTTTTTTTTTTTTTTTTAATTTATTTGACAGAGAGAGACACAGCAAGAGAGGGAACACAAGCAGGGGGAGTGGGAGAGGGAGAAGCAGGCTTCCCGCTGAGCAGGGAGCCCGATGAGGGGCTCGATCCCAGGACCCTGGGATCATGACCTGAGCCGAAGGCAGACGCTTAACGACTGAGCCACTCAGGCGCCCCTGATCTTCAGTTTTCTGAACTACTGGGGCTCCCATCCCACAAGCCTATTACACAGTCTTGCTTGGTGTGGTAAATTGCTCACACCTCTCATCCCCACCCCAACCAATGTGCAGGCAAGAGTATATACTCTAGGTCCTTTCTATGCCAAACACACACAGTGCTGGGCAAACAACTCCGTAACTATCTCACCGGTTTTCCACTGATTTGTTGACGTCAGTGAGATGTCTGAGGTTTTATTCAATGCTCCTTTCTTGTGAATAGTTCCTTCGGCTGAAAAAGTAGTATTCTTTACCTTACAAAACTTTCCTTATGCCTTGTTTGCCTACCAGTTTATTTTCAACTCTTAACAAGGCTGGTACGGGGGCACCTGGGTGGCTCAGTTGTTTAAGCGTCTGCCTTTGGCTCAGGTCATGATCCCAGGTCCTGGGATCGAGCCCCACATCGGTCTCCCTGCTCAGCGGGGAGCCTGCTTCTCCCTCTCCCTCTGCTTGATGCTCCCCCTGCTTGTGCTCTCTCTCTCTCTCTGTCAGATAAATAAATAAAATCTTAAAAAAACAAACAAACAAGGCTGGTACGTCACGGCCTTTAGAGGAGGAAACGTGCACTGATAGTCAGCCCAGTGATGTGAGTGAATCAAGAACTCAGCAGAGTCAGAGTTCTGAAAGTGAGAACAGAGGCTGCGAAGAGGAGTATAAGGCAGCAGGCCCAATTCTTTTAGAAGGAACACTTAGCTCAGAGCAATCTAGAGCTGCTCTGGCTTTCGTTCTTTTTCTTTGCAAAATATGTTTAAAAGTATCTATCTCCCTCTTTCTTATATTATATTGTAAATTTTCATGACAAATCACAGTTTGTATGTATTTTTCATGCTGACAAATTTAATGTGCCACAAAATTTTTTAAATGAGTCTCTGAAAAGTACATCTATATATTCAAATTATAAACACAACTTTTATTACATAGAGGAGGCTCAAAAAAGAAAAACAAGAAATCACATCTCTTAGCTTACCATATATAGGGGAAAACGTGAAGTAGTTCAGATGACAAATGTTATAGGCTTCAATTCTGACATCTTTCCAGATGCCCTGGGTAGGAAAGGACGGCCCCCAGTCCCAACTAAAGGAACTCTGCTCCTGTAATTTCAAGAGGAAAAAAGAAGACAGATCCTGATTACCATAAAATTTAAACATGATAAAAAACCTGTTCTTTTAAAATATTACATACATGTATATTAGTTTGCTAGGTCTGTCATAACAAAATACTATAGACTGGGTGGTGTAAACAACAGAAATTTGTCTCACAGTTCTAGAGGCTGGTAAGTCCAAGATCAAGGTGTTGGCAGGTCTGGTTTCCTCTGAAGGCTTTCTCCTGGGCTTATAGACAGCCACCTTCTCACTGTGCCTTCACATAGTCTTTTCTGTGTGTGTGTGCGCACACACACACACACATTTCCTCTTCTTATAAGGACATCATTCATATTTGACTATCTCCCACACTGAAGGTCTCATTTTATTTTATTTATTTATTTTTTTAATTTTTTTAAAGATTTTATTTTTTATTTGACAGAGAGAGACACAGCGAGAGAGGGAACACAAGCAGGGGGAGCAGGAGAGGGAGAAACAGGCTTCCCACGGAGCAAGGAGCCCGATGCGGGGCTCCATCCCAGGACCCTGGGATCATGACCTGAGCCGAAGGCAGACACTTAACAACTGAGCCACCCAGGCGCCCCTAAAGGTCTCATTTTAACTTAAGCACCTCTTTAAAGACCGATTTATCTCCAAACAAAGTTACACTTTTAGCTACTGACAATCAGGATTTCAACATAAAAATTCAGTGGGGACACACAATCCAGTCCATAATAGTGTGTGTATATGTGTGTGTCCCATTCAGAGCATCTAAAATGGCCTACAATGATCCCCTCCTGGTATTCACACCCTGTGTAATCCCCTCTCCTCAAGTGTGGATTAGACCTAGTGAATCACTTGTAACCAAGAGAATACAGGAGAGGTGATACCATTTCCAAAATTAAGTTATAAAAAACTGCACCTTCTGTTCTGGGTGCTCTCTCCCCCTCTCTCCTGGCCATGAGGGAAGCCAGCTGCCATGTTGTGAGGCAGCTCTGTGGAGAGGCCCACATGAGTAAGTGAGCTTGGACGCCAATCTGAGGCCTACCGACAACCACACGAGTGAGCTTAGGCCCAGACACTTCAGGCCTAGTCGAGCCACGAGATTACCAGAGCCCTGGTCCATACTTCACTGTAACCTCACGACTGGCCTTGAGCCAGACGCACCCAGCTAGGCCACATTCAGATTCTTGACTGACAGGAACTAGGATAATAAATGTTATTTTAAGCTGCTAGGTTTTGGCATAATTTGTTATACAGCAATAGATAACTAATACAATAACTAATACATGAACCTATGCAACACAGTTAAGTTTCGCAGAACTGTTTTAAGAACATAAAATCTGATTTTGTACATTTATTCTTCAAAAGCATATGACATTGAAGCAACACAACAGTCACTCTTTAAACTGCTCCAAAATATCTCTGAACCAACCATTGTATTTAAC
Organism: Neomonachus schauinslandi; assembly: GCF_002201575.2. Classification (NCBI taxonomy): domain Eukaryota; kingdom Metazoa; phylum Chordata; class Mammalia; order Carnivora; family Phocidae; genus Neomonachus; species Neomonachus schauinslandi. The sequence continues at coordinate 119,455,484 of NC_058404.1, read as the reverse complement.
TGTAGTAACTATAAAGGACATTCTGTTTAAGTGTAATAACTATAAAGAACGAGGAAACATTTAAAAATAAAGATAATTAACATGTTGAGGCTATGAGCTCAGCTTTTAAAAAGGAATAAGCACCACAGGAAGTACTAAGCTCTTTCTGAATGGAACATTTGTAGAATAGAGCCTGAGGAATTGGCCAAACTGTTCTCATTTAAGTATTATTTCCTAAGATCTGAGATAGAGATAAATTAGTTTCCATTACAGAGAAGAACAAAGAATTAAAACCACTTCAGAGCATTCACATTTGTCTAAATTCACCACTTCAGGATCAGATTCTCATGTTTGGAATGAAAACCATCTTGGAGCTATTTATTAAAGAGTTTGTAAGTTCAGGTATATAATTCCTTTGTTAAGAGACAGGGATAAGGAGGAGGGCAAAAATATTCAACATCTTATAAGGCAGACTATTTTCCCCATCAAGGGCTACAAATCACTCTTATTCATACAACTTCTTCAAATAAAAGTTTCCACTTATTCAAAAGAGATTTCTGAAGTGCTCTTTATATTTCAGGCTGGGAGACATCAGTGTACAAAACAGACAGTCCTTCCATTTATAGTGCTCACAGTATGGCAAGAAATTCAGGTACTGAATAAATAATCACAAATGCAAAAGACAGTGACAGGGAACAATATAATGGGGAGGAGGAGGGAAAGGTGTGAAGACAGGTTTCCCTGAATAATAGTGACTTTTATATGGAGATCTGAAGGGGAAGTACAACTTGTCCAGTGTGTTTAGGGGAGAAGGAAGTAAAGGCATCCCTTTCAAAAGGAACAGCGTGTGCAAAGTCCTTGAGGTGCAAGAGACCATGACACATTCCAGGAGATGAAGAGAGAACAATGGGAAGAGATGGGGAGAAGACAGGAGAAGTGGGCATGAGCCCACTCAGACCGAACTAAGACCTGTTACTTTAGCCTAAAGGCAATGAGAAACTGTTGAACAGTTTTAAGAAGGAGAGTGCTACAATGATTTTTGTCTGAAAAGAGCATTCTGGCTGCTCTATGTAAAATTAATTGGAGGAAGGCAAATAAGGTTGTAGGCTGCAGTTAGGTGGCCGGGGTAATATTTCATGCAAGAAATGATGATAGACTGAACTCAAGCATGCTAGTAGAAATAGAGCATGGGAAGATTAAAGAACTATTAAAGAGGTAATGTCCACCTGGTCAAAATGACTTAGGGATGGATTGGAGGACGGATAAGAGAGAGAGAGGGTGTTATCAAAAATAACTCTTAGGTTTCTGGTTTGAGCAACTATTCCGGATGGCATTCCATTCAGCGAGACAGGGAAACCTGGGAGAAAGGTTTAGATCCAGGTGTTGGACATCCTGAGCTTTAGGTCCCTGTGAATCAGGCAAGTGAAGATGCCAAGTAGGCAATCCAGTTATAAGGTCTGGAATTGAAGAGAGGTCTGGACTGAAGATACAATATTATAAGTCATTAGAAATTCGACTGGTTATTGAAGAAGTGAAGCTAAATGAGATGGCCTAGAGAAGGTATAAAATGAGAAGAGGAAAGTGCTGGAACAGACCAAAGCATGAATAATACAACTTCTAAGAGGGGTAAGTTGATCTGGATAAAGCAACTTAGAAGGAACGGCCAGAGATGTAGGCAGAAAACAAGGGGGAGGTGGAGAACATTGCTAAGAGGGTAGCTGAAGGGATGTGCCCCACCATCCAGGCTGGACAGAGAAGGAAGCAGAGACAAGAGGGGACCTGTGTTGATACCTCTATTCCACTAACTTCATATAATCAGTTACACACTTAGAAGTCTGTAACTACAGAAATAAGTCTCCAAAATCAGTAATAACACTACCCTACATTTTGAATAGCTATATAGCACTTTATAATATGCAAAATGCATTTACATTATTATTTCACTGTATGCTCCTATCAACAGTCAAGAAGGGAAGGGAATAGCTCCATACATAAATGATGGACTTGCTTAAGATCGTTCTGGTCATAAAGCTAGAATTCAGATCTACGATTCCTGACTTGCTCTCCAGTTCAGGTCTCTTTCCACTGGACCGTGTTGGTCTAGCCAGAAACATCAAGATGCAATTCATTGCTCTGGTAAGTTTGCCCCAGGGTTAGTTTTCCACACACCCTGAGAGCAGAATCTTGGATCTGATTCCTGATTTCAGTGATGAGGGCTTTGTTCTATCTAGATAACCTGAAAGTATGTTTGTTTTTTTTTTCTAGATTTTTTTTTTTTATTCATTAGAGAGAGAGAGAGAAAGAGAGCCCAAGCAGGGGGGAGGGTCAGAGGGAGAGGGAGAAGCAGGCTGGATCCCAGAACCCCGGGATCATGACTCAAGCTGAATGCACATGCTTAAACGACTGAGCCATCCAGGTGCCCCGAACATGTGTTTTATATGCCACAAACTGAATGGGGGAGCGGGGGATAGAGGAAAACTACTACATGGATATATGCATAACATATATATACTTTTATTGAAGACCTGAAAAGTAACATTAGCATTCAGGAAGTCCTCATTTTGATAGAAGATTAAAGACAGAAGAGGAGAGAGAAAAAGTGCAAACTCTAGTATTCAAACCACTGAGCCATTTGAAGCCGAAGGCCAAAAACAAAAGATGAATTTGAAACAGAAGTATAAGTACACAGTATTCCACAGAATAGCTGACTGCTCAGTTACAGACTGTTCCTTTATGGTAGTATGAACAAATGGGTTATACTGAGACACTGACACAAATTTAGGTAGGTTGAATAAAACAAGAGGAGGTATCATTTTGACCTTAGTACTTATATTAAAGCAACATAATTTAATGATAAATCCATCCAGCGTAGAGAGAGCCACTTAACTTAAATGATCAGAATTTATCAACCTAGGCTTTAGTGAACAAGTACTGGAAAAATACTCTTAGTATCTTCACAGTGAAACCGATGATTATATTTGTTGTTAAAACTAAATGCCAATTTCTAAGAAAATTTAAAATAGAATTACCATATACTCCAGTATCCCACTTCTCGTTATCTATGCGAAAGAAGTGAAAGCAGGATCTCAAAGAGATTTTGGTACATCCATACATAGCAACATTATTCACAATAGCCAAAAGGTGGAAGCAACCCAAATGTCTATCGACAGACGAATGAATAAACAAAATGTGGCACGGACATACAATGGAATATTATTCAGACTTAGAAAGGAGGGAAATTCAGACACATGCTACAACACGAAGAACATTATGCTTGTGAAATAAGCCAGGCACGAGACAAATATGCATGATTCCACTTATCTGAGGTATCTAGAGTAGTCAAACTCATAGAAACAGAAATAATGGTGGTTTCCAGGGGCTGGGAGGAGGGGAAAATAGGGAGTTGTTATTTATTTATTTATTTATTTTTAACTATTTCATTTATTTATTTGTGAGAGAGAGAGAGAGAGCACAAGCAGGGGGAGTGGCAGGCAGAGGGAGAAGCAGGCTTCCTGCTGAGCAGGGAGCCCGATGTGGGACTTGATCCCAGGATCCTGGGATCATGACTTGAGCTGAAGGCAGCCACTCAGGCATCCCTGGGAGTTGTTTTCTAATGGGTATGGAGTTTCAGTTTTGCAACACGAAAAAGTTCCCGAGATTGGTTCCACAACAATGGGAATATACTTAATGCTAGTGAACCACACACTTAAAAATGGTAGAGATGGCAAATTTTGTGCTATGCATATTTTACCACAATTAAAAATTTTTAAAATAGGGGCGCCTGGGTGGCTCAGTCGTTAAGCGTCTGCCCTTCAGCTCAGGTCATGATCCCAGGGTCCTAGGATGGAGCCCCGCATCCGGCTCCCTGCTCAGCAGGAAGCCTGCTTCTCCCTCTCCCACTCCCCCTGCTTGTGTTCTTGCTCTCGCTATCTCTCTCTCTGTCAAATAAATAAATAAAATCTTTTAAAAAAAATTTTTTTTTAATAAAAATAAAATCAAAAAGTTAATGCCACATAGAATACTAATCCAACCATGTACTGGAATAAACTCAGGTCATTCAGACTCAGATGAAACTCAAAGAAGAATAATCACCTTGTGGATTTTGTCCTTTTTGTTAGATTTTATGTGAACTTAGCAGTAAAATATAAGAACACATCAGCAAATATATTAATATTTGTAGGAGGCTTCCTGGTAACAAGAATCACTAATAAATATAAACCTTACACTCTGGTGAAAAGCTTGATAAACCTAAATGTTAAAAAAAATAATAATAATTTGTAGGAGCGCCTGGGTGGCTCAGTCAGCTCTCTCTCTCTCAAATAAATAAATAAAATCTTTAAAAAAAATAATTTGTAAAATTACATTATCAGTCACTTATTTTTCTTCTTTTCCTAAGTTCTGAGGCATGCTTCAGGAAGGAAATCTAGGAAGACAAAGATTCTTCACAAAAATTCATATCATCTTTCGGTTCTGATTTCAAGTTTTCTTTTTTTTTAAGATTTTATTTATTTATTTGACAGAGAGAGACATGGCGAGAGAGGGAACGCAAGCAGGGGGAGTGGGAGAGGGAGAAGCAGGCTTCCCACGGAGCAGGGAGCCCGATGGGGGGCTCGATCCCGGGACTCTGGGATCATGACTTGAGCCGAAGGCAGACGCTTAAAGACTGAGCCACCCAGGCGCCCCTTATTTTTTGTTATTTATTTATTTTTTAAAAATATTTTTTTTATTTATTTATTTGACAGAGACACAGAGAGAGAGGGAACACAAGCAGGGGGAGCGGGAGAGGGAGAAGCAGGCTTCCCGCCCAGCAGGGAGCCCGATGCGGGGCTCGATCCCAGGACCCTGGGACCATGACCTGAACCGCAGGCAGACGCTTAACTGACTGAGCCCCCAGGCGCCCCTGATTTCAAGTTGTCAATCCCATAAAGCAGGCAGGAAAGAGACGCCCAACTTCTGAAATACTACTGGTGTCTCCAAACAAGCACTTCACGTGGCGGCACAGCCCATCCTCAAGGCTAAAGGCCCCTCCATTTGCAAGACCGTTACCTTTCGAATGAAGTTGACATGGCACTGGCCCTTCTGCACAAGAGGAGGGCAGTCCGGAGGCACGGAGTAGCCGTGAGCTTTGCTCCGCTGGGCCGCATACAACACTGGTGACTGGAAACACAGCTCAAGGGAGTTCACCTCTCCAACCACACTGGTAATATCAAAGCTCTGCATTAAAGGAAACAACAGATGTAGAAGTAGCCTCGTGTGTCAGATTTTAGATAGAGATAATATAAAAATGTATGAAAGATGCATAAAATAACGGAGATCTTCAGGGCTAGCCTTTTTGTAGAAGAAAGCACTTCACTGAAATAGTATAACCTCGTTGCCTGCTTATAGGTACGAGTGAACACATTCTTCTACCCAAAAGTAGATTTCTAGGTTTCTCCTTCTGTTTGTTCTGACAGATGACGGTCCTAGGCAAAGAGAGCAAGCAGAAAATATCTTTAGCCCTGGAATGTCTGCTCTGGCTATTTACACTTGGCCTTGAACTGCCAAGGAATTTCATAGATGCTTCATGACAACCTGACTCTCTTGTATGAACAGCGTGTATTTCTAAGTCATAAGTTATTTTTGTTTTGAAAAGTCTACCCTTGAATGGAGATCAGGATATGATATCTTAATGTAATTATTCCAGAAAGAAAGGAATATTTGCCTTCTTAATAGCTTGTCAACTGGCGTTTCGCATGAAACTCTGGATCACCAAAAACAGAGAAGTGAAGAGCATTTGCTGAACACTCTTCATGTACCAAGAACTGTGTCAAACATTTTATATAATTAGCGTATTAAGTCCTCACAACAACTCCATAGGGTCTGTGGTGTTTTCACCATTCTACAATGAGGCAACTGAGAAAGAAAGTAACTTACCCAGTGCTTCAAAGAGCTTGTAGCAGCCACACGGGCAATTACTCACTTACGTTTCTCTAATCAAAACAACTAACACATAAACACATATAAGTAGGTTTTAACCTGGTATCACTGTATACTTACGTATCTTTTGAACATGTTGCCTGTTTTCCCAATAGGAACACTATTTAGCAGGACTTTTGCAACTGTATCGACGCCCTCAAAAATCAAATTCACTTTTTGCCATTTGCTTAAAAAAAGAAAAGATTTTTAAAACAAATTTATCAAACAATTAATTAAAAAAAATTTTTTTTTTTTTTTTTTTTTTTTTAGATTTTATTTATTTGACAGAGAGAGCACAAGCAGAGGGAGAAGCAGGCTCCTCACTGAGCAGGGAGCCCGATGCGGGACTTGATCCCAGAACCCTGGGATCATGACCTGAGCCGAAGGCGGCTGCTTAACCAACTGAGCCACCCAGGCATCCCGATAAATCTTTTTTTATTAGTTAAAAACTAAAGGAATAAATACTTCACAAAAAATACACATTCTTAAAAGGCAGTTTCCAATGAAATTTTCGTTAAGTATTGATTTAATACATTTTCTAAAACTTAAATTCAATTAATTAACATATAGTATATTATTAGTTTCAGAGGCAGAGTTCAGTGATTCATCAGTTGCATAGAACACCCAGTGCTGATTACATCAAGTGCCCTCCTTAATGTCCATCACCCAGTTACCCCATCCCCCCACCCACCTCCCCTCCAGCAACCCTCACTTTGTTTTTGTTAAGGGTGTCTTATGGTTTGTCTCCCTCTCTGATTTCGTCTTATTTTATTTTTCCTTCCCTTCCCCTATGATCCTCTGTTTTGTTTCTTAAATTACACATATGAGCAAAATCATATAATTGTCTTTCTCTGACTGACTGACTTGCTTAGCATAATACGCTTGTTATGTTGAGTGATCTAGCTTATCTTTTTTCATAACATTTCAATTGCCATAAAATCATGAGCACAGCTTGTAATTTCCGAAGGTACTGACTTTTTTCTAGGACTTTACAAAATTCTTATGATAATTAAGTTAAATAGTAGATATAAAGCGTTTTCACAAAATATTACATTTACTGACACTATCTAAGAGAACACATTAACCAACTAACAAGTAACTATGAATGAATATTATGTGCCCAGCACCTTGCTAAGCCCTACGAGGAACTAAAACACTCTCTGAATTTAAGAAATCTGCAACCTAGTTGCCAGTCTGGCCTAAAACACAGGAATAAAGGGAAAACTTTCAATCTCTTCTATTTTATAGTACAGTCTTGTCGGACAGACTACGAGAGCTATCAGAGCTTATGTCATAAGGAAAGACTTCAAGAAAGAAACAAGAATTTAAAGACGAATAGAATAAATATAATGTGGTATATCCATGCAATAAGATACTATTTAGCAATAAAAAGAAATGAAGTCCTGGTGAATGTGACAACATGGATGAACTTTGAAAACATTATTATGCTAAGTGAAAGAAGCCAGTCACAAAGGACCACAATATTGTATGGTTCCATTTATGTGAGATGCCCAGAAGAGGTAAATCCATAGAAAAGGAGTCAGTGGTTGCCTAGTGCCGGGATAGGGATGAGGGAATGGGGATGCTGAGAATGGGGAATGACTGCTAATGGGTATGGGCTTTCTCTCTGAAGTGAGGATAGGGATGGCGCAACTCTTTGAATATACTAAAAACTACTGATTTGTAGTGCTCGCTTACGCAGCACATATACTAAAACCGGAATGATGCAGAGAAGATTAGCATGGCCCCTGCGCAAGGATGACATGCACATTTGTGAAGCATTCCATATTTTATTCTAACAACAATAAAAAACTACTGAATTGTCTACTATAAAAGGGTGAATTGTATGGCGTGCGAATTAGGTCTCAATAAAGTTTTTTTTTTTTTAATGAGTAGAAATGTCTAGGTAGCGGTGCCAGTTAAGCATCTGCCTTCAGTCATGATCTCAGGGTCCTGGGATCGAGCCCTGCATTGGGCTCCCTGCTCAGCGGAGGGCCTGCTTCTCTCTCTCCCTCGGTCTGCTGCTCCCCCTGCTTGTGCTCTCTCTCTGTCTCTGTCAAATAAATAAATAAGACCTTTAAAAAAATTAAAAAAAAAAAAAGAAATGTCTAAGTATAAGGTAGACCCCTCAAGGAAGAGCAAATTAAAAATAAGGAAGTGCTAACAGCATCAATACATTAAGATAACAGGCTAGTGGGCACCTGGATGGTTCATTCAGTTGGGCCTCTGCCTTCAGCTCAGGTCATGATCCTGGGGGTCCTGGAATCGAGCCCCGCATTGGGCTTCCTGCTCAGCGGGGAGTCTGCTTCTCCCCTTCCCCTTATTCCTACCCCCCGCTCATGCTCTCTCTCTTTCTGTCAAATAAATAAATAAAATAAAATGAAATAAAATAAAATAAAAGATAACAGACTAGTTTCAGGTGCAGAGGTTGTGCTAAAGAGCTAAAGGGAGGAATCTGGTCAAGTCCACAGGGCAAGATGGGACACAGGAAGTGGGACAGGAATAGGCAAGATTAAGCAGTATTTTCATAGACAAGCAGAGAAGATTAAACTGGTTTTGCCAATTAAAAGGAAGACATTGTCAGGGCGCCTGGGTGACTCCGTTGGTTAAGCATCCAACTCTTGATTTCAGCTCAAGTCATGATCTCAGGGTTGTAGGACTGAGGGCCCCCAACACCCACCCGCACCCCACTGAGCCAACCTCAGGCTCCCACTGGGCTGGGAGTCTGTTTGAGATTCTCTCCCTGTCCCTTTGCCCTTCCCCCTGCTCATGCTCTCTCTCATGCTCTCTCTCTTCCCCTAAAATAAATAAATAAACCTTAAAAAAAAAAGAAAGGAAGACACTGTCATTCTTCTTTTTTTAAGATTTTATTTATTTACTTACTTGAGAGAGAGAGGGAGAATCTTGCGCAGATTCTCCCACTGGGGGTGGAGCATGAGGTGATGTGGGGCTTAATTTCAAGACCCAGAGATCAGGATTTAAGCTGAAACTAAGAGTCAGATGCTTAACCGACTGAGCCACCCAGGTGTCCTGACACTGTCATTCTTGAGCAAGAACATCATGGCAAAACCAAAATTTGGGGAAGATGAATCTACTATTTGGGGAAGATGAGTCTAATGTTTCCATATACTTGTGTATGGGATAAAAAGACAAAGCAAGAAATTTAATTATGCAGCTTTGGCCTAATTGCAGGCACTCACTAACAAAGGCCTAGGCAAATGTGGAAACTGGGAATGAGGAGAAAGGGGCTGAATCAAGAAAAATGATAGGCAGAAATTAACAGGACTCAGACTCAGACCACATACAGAGATGAAGAAAAGACAGTATAAGCCAAAAACACCTTAGGCATAGAAGATCAGCAAAATGGTGTTACATTAAGAGAAACAATAAGACTGTTACAATAGAAAGTAAGCTTTAAGTGGGAAAGTCAATTGTTTAAATTTTGGATATGCTGAGTTCAAGATGAAAGAGAACCCTTTACAGAGATATTTTAAGTATTATCTGGAAATAGGAGCCTGGAGCACAGCAATGTTGCGATGTTGAGCACCACATTCTGGATTTATTTCTCTTTCAAGAGGCTAGTAAATAATTACCCCCCGCCCAAAACAAAGTCATACAAAAGGGACAGAAGATTTTTTTATTTAGCAATAATGGTGGTAGATATAACTGGGTGACTTTCTGCTACATGGAACATTACTGAAACTGAACTATGCTTTTCCTCATGGCTTCATGACATAATAGAAGGCCAATGCCATGGCTTCGATGGCTGGTTAACACCACATGGAACAAATGATATATCTCAGATCCTACTTGACAAATTATAAATACACACACTCTATTGATTATGGGGTGGGGGGCAGAGAGAAGGAAATGGAAATAAGAGAATTGACTAGGTGTAGGTGACTCCATTCTAACCCATGGAAGAATGACTGAGTAAGACCTAATTTCATGACTGATGATCAGTGGCACCATTCTTATATACAAATCAAAACATAAATCAAATATTCACTTTTATCAGACAAGGCTTTAGTCTCACAACTCTCTGTCATGCAACCTAAACAAACAAAAGATTATTGCAGAGAAAGAAAAAGAAGATCAATAATAATAACTAAATAAATACCGATGTAGATACAGATATACACACAAACGTACCTAATGTTAAAGGGGATTTTAAATTTCTTGCTATAAGTCCAGTTATCCAGGGAGATCCATCTGTAGTTAAGGTCATTAAATCTGTAGTAAGGATCCTGTTGATAAAAATTATGGTAGATGATTATGCAAAAATAAATAAATGAAATAAAATGAAAAAAAATATTAACAATAACTATTTGTCACCTAAAAATTAATGAATTCTTGGCCTAGGAGTATAAGCATTTCATATGCTGGCACATCCCATCCTCAAGGCTAAAGCTCCATCTGTTTAACTTCCAAGAAAGTTAACATAGCATTCAGATAACTAAAAAATACTAAAAAATGTTTTTTTAAAAAGTCCAACAAAATTCCTCAATGAAAGAGCTTTGAGATAGAAATAACATAGTTTCATTATCAATAAGAACATGTATGGAAATGAAAATTACCTGCCCTTGTTCAAACCAAACAGAGAACCTCTGAGGTATTAGCAGAGAACAAAAGTCAGAACTTCTGGTGTGTGGCTCTCAGTCTTTTCCTTTTTTAAAAAAGATTATTTATTTATTTATTTATTTATTTATTTATTTATTTATTTGACAGAGAGAGAGAGAGCATGCGACAGAGCACAAGCAGGGGGAGTGGCAGAGGGAGAGGGAGAAGCAGGCTCCCCACTGAGCAGGGAGCCCGCAGGAGCCCCATCCCAGGACCCTGAAATCATGACTTGAGCCAAGGGAGATGCTTAAACTACTGAGCCACCCAAGTGGCCCTCACTCTTATAGCCCTTTTATTCTCATCGTGCTTATTGCTGCCACTATCCCAACTGGCCTAAGGGGGACTGGTTCTCCTCTCCTACCCAAACATCAGCAGAACTCCCACTCCTTGGATTCACCTAGCACTTCCAAAGTTATTTTTCACCAAGCTTTACTACGTGAGCACAAAAAGGACCTCTACAGAGAATACACAAGCAGCGCAGATACCATCAAACTGACAAACTTCAGGTCGCCTATATTATCCTAGACCAGGTCAGCAAACTACAACCCATGGGCCACATGCAGCTCCCTGCCTGTTTCTGTGTGGCCAGTGAGCTAAGAATGGACACGTGTCAATAAATAAAGCTTTACTGGAACACAGTCATGCCCATTCTTTACAAATCATATATGGCAGCTTTCATGCTACAATAGCAGAGTTGAGTAAGTATAAGAGAGGCCATATGACCCATTATGCCTAAAATAGTGCCCAGGCCTTCACTGAAAATGGTTGCCAATCTCTGCCCCAGGCAACAGGCCTGCTGGGTATTCACAGATGCTGTTCTCACTGAGTGACCAGCCCCAGGTCCTTCCTTTCATAATACTTAGAGCTCTTTCTTCTGCTACCCATCTTCCATGCTTTACCTTCCAGATGCGGACACAGAAAAGAAAGTGGTAAGTGAAGCTTTTTGGTCCATCTTTCTGTGAACAACATCACAGCTACACAGAGGGAAACAGTGCAGTCCTCTCCAACTGGGGCCAAGGGGTATTTCCTCAGGGACTGCATCTCCAGATGGAGAAGGAAAAGCCAACTTTGTCTAACTTCCACCGATGACCAAGTTAGGTTGGCAATGGCCAGTTGGGCACTTGCTCAGAGCACAAGTCAGTAAGAGGCACTACAACATGGCTGGGTGTATACCAAGATGGAAAGAATGGTATCTGTCAGAAATTGCTCCTGACTAGAAGAAATATTCTATTTTATTTTTAAGATTTAATTTATTTTTAAGTAATCTCTACACCCAATGTGGGGCTCGAACTCACAACCCCAAGATCAAGAGTTACATGCTCTATCAACTAATCCAGCCAGACACCCCTGGAAGAAATATTTTAATAAGCTACTAGGGAAGGGTATAGTTAATGAGATTTAGTAACAACTGATAATCACCAAACTGACTTTTAAGGGTGATTAACAGTGAGGTTTCAGTCTGCTAAGTGGGATGTGCCAGGCCCAGCCAACTTGTTTCCTTTTCTGCTCTTCCCACACACACAGGACTCAGCATCTCCAATGAATAAGCATGGAATAAATATTTAAGGACACAGGTTTAAAGAAGTACCTAATTATTAGCCTGTCCATGTGTCTCCACCCAGCCTTATTTATAACTCTATACTGTGGACTTACTCCAATACAGTTAAAAATATCATGAAAAGGAAGGTGTGAAGGCTAATGCAGTTGCAACATGTCATCCTGCTAAGCCGTGGGGTTGGATGATGATCCGGCTTGCGGGGCACAAGTCCCCTTCCTGCCTCCCAGCCCCTTGAAGGAAGCTGCTTGTTGAGTTCAAGAGGGCAAGCTTCTCAGATATATTTTTTCTAGACAAATAAAATGTAGAGGTTAAAATTTTTCTTTTACTTGAAAGAAGCCAATCTGAAAAGGCTACATACTATGTGACTCCAACTACATGATCTTCTGGAGAAGGCAAAACCATGTTAACTCTAAAAAGATCAGTGGTTGCCAGGGCACCTGGTGGCTCAGTTGGTGGCTCTTGGTTTTGGCACAGGTCATGATCTCAGGGTTGTGAGATCAAGCCCCACTGAGCTCTACATGCAGCGGGGATTCTCCTTGAGATTCTCTCCCTCTTCCTCTCTCTCTGCCCCTCCCCCCTTCAATCTCTCTCTCTCTAATAAATAAGTAAATCTTAAAAAAAAAAAAAAAAGATCAGTCGTTGCCAGGGATTAAGGGAGAGGGGGTGAATCGGCAGAGCACAGAAGATTTTGAAGTCAGTGAAACTCCACTAAATGATACTATAATGGTAAATACATATAATATATTTGTCAAAAGCCACAGAATATATAACACCAAGAATGAACTCTATTATAAATTATATACTTTGGGTGATAAGGATGTGTCAGTGTAGGTTCACTGATGATAACAAATGTACCACTCTGGTGGAGGGATGTTGATAATGGGGAGGCTGTGCATGTGTGTGTGTAGGCGGGTGTATATGGAAACGTTTGTATTTTTCATTCAATTTTGCTGTGAACCTAAAATTACTCCAAAAGATAGACTTTACTAAAAAAAAATTTCCTCTAAGGGAAAATATCTTACCCCCTAAAATAAAGACTGCAGAACCTTAGATTACATTTATAATAACTATTCCAAATGCTAAGCAACCAACTTAATTTAATTCCAGACTGGTCTGACCCCCTTTGCTCATATTAAAATACTGAGTCCTATTTAAAGCTAACAGCCCAGTCTCTCTGCTCCTCGATGATAGCTGTTCTTCTGGTCCTTCCGCTTAATTTGCAGTACTCAAACTCACTGCCATGTCTTCTGAAGAAGGGAAGATTTTTGTGAGAGGGCTCAACTTCAACACCAATAAGCAGACTGGAAGACCCACTTTGGCAGCCCTGGTCCTATTTCTGAGGTGGTTGTTGTCAAGGACTTGTGAGACTCAGCAATCCTGGGGTTTTAATTTCATCACCTTCACCAAACCAGAGCATGTCTCAGATGCCACAAGAGCCATGAATGGAGAGTCCCTGGATGGTCATGATCCACATGGATCACTCTGGCAAGTCGGCCAGGGGAACTACAGGGGGTGCCTTTGGGGCCCAGGGGCAAGGTTGCAGCTAGTCTAGAGGTGGTAGGGACCAGGGCTATGGGAGTGGCAGACACAATGACCTGGAGGATATGGATATGGAAGGCCAGAGTGCTTATGACCTCTACACTGGAGGAAATAACAGAGACAATTTTGACAATGGAGATGAGGCATGTGTACCTAATGTAGATACACAGGAATAAAACTTCTGATCCAGGATCATCCTTCCACATGGCTGTACTTATACAAAGATTTTTAAAGCTACACTGAAACATCTGTTTTAGTGCATCAACTTCTATTTTTGAACTGAACTCCCAAGGTAGCTTGTTAAAGACATTTTAGAAAGCTCCATGTGTTTTTTAAAATTTTTCTCCCATTTAAAGACAAATCCTGGGACATTTGTAGGGTCTGATATTTTTCCTTTTACCACGTTTTTAGTTTGGGCTCTCAGAATTATTGGTTCTGGCAAAAAAAAAAAAAAAAAAAAAAAAATGGGCATTTAAGGAACATTTTAGAAGCCTGTATACAATGTTTATCATGAGTGGGAAGGAATTTCCAAATAAAATCATAAGACATCAAGAACATGATTAGAGGTTTGTTTTTTTTTTATTCAAGGTCACCACCCTGATTACATAGAAGTTTCTTTAAAATATCTGTTAATGTCATTTTGTTTTAATACTGGAAGAAAAAAATATTCTGTTGTGTCTCATTTAGTATTTAGGATGTCCTTCACAGCACTGATTAAAAAATTGAAAACTGAAAACAAACAAAAAATGAATTAAGTAAAGCTAACAGCAGTTCAGTGTTACACCTGATGACTAAGATATCATGTAAGTCACTGAGTTGTTAAGCAAACCCATGAGCCCTAAAAAACAATAGAAGTATCATTTGTTGTCCAAGATAGGTACTCACATACTCTTACCTTCATAAGAAACATATGCAGTAAATACCATTTACAGAGGAAGAAACTAGAGCTCCAAAAGATTTCACTCCTGACGTCCCACAACTAAGCAGTACATCCAGGAACTAAACCAACTCAGTCTAACACCAAGGTCTGCATTCTTTCAACTATCCCACAGTGCCTCCTGCCACACACACTTAACAGTTTTACACCAGATGATCACCTGACCCAAGGGGAGAGGTATTATCATCATTTCCATTTAGTAGCAAACAGTCCAAAGCTTAAAGTTAAATGAAGTGCTGGAGCACTGATTCACCCCAGGACATCTGGCTCCAGAGTCCACACGCTCAATCATTACCTAATACTGCCATTAACAAAAACCACCAATAGTTACAATGTCAGTGCTTCTACTAAGCAGGAACCAGGAGATAAACATGCTATATAAAGCCTGTGCTAGTTATTTATAATTGGCATTTACCATGCTTCCTGTCTATCAACAAACTATGTGGCATTACACCATACAAATGACATTATCAGTCTCGTTTTTCTCTGTAAGCTTCTGAACTTCATCTGTTATAACTGCTTATAGATAAATTCCTTAACCAGGTATAGCTTTTCCACTCCCCAATTCTGCTTCAATCCAATGACTGATTCTATCCCAGACATGATTACTTCAAATGGAGTTAAACAGAGAAAAGGAAGTCTTTGCAACTGTTTCATACATAGATATTTTCTTGGACCCTTAGGCAAAAAAATAAAGTTTAAGAAAACATTTATTTAAAAATGAGCAAAAGAAAACAATATATTGAGTAAACAATATATTAAGATATACAGATATTTGGTAAAAACTTAATTTGTAAAAAGCAATAAAATGGTAATTCAGGATAGTAGTTACCTTAGGGGGAGGTAGATGATAGGACTGGAAGAGGCAAGGTGATTGCAACAATGTTAGCTATGTGCAGGCTCAAAAACTTGATGGCAGGTGCATGGGTATTCACTTATTTATTAGACTTTAAAAATCACAAACACACATGGGCATATAACTTTCCATGTATTGGATACTATATAGTAAAAAGAAGAAAAAAATGTTCATAGGAACCTAAGCTCCTCTAACCTACATAAGGGTATTTATGTGTTCCATTCCGAAGAAGCTGCACTCTCCAAACCTCAGTTTGTCTATCGCCCAAAGGAGCTTCAGCTACGATTCTTACTTCAGAAGATGCACAGGTACAAGAACTCAAGTTCATGAGTCAAAACATTTTGGTTGGCCCTAACATCATTTTTGCCTAAAATCCTTAAACTAGTAAATATTGCTTCATGTCTACCACAGCTCTAGGTAAAAAGGGGTTGCAAGTTAAGGAAACTCCTTGTTTTCTGACCAAAGAGAATTTAAAAGGAGAAACAAGATGCTTTTCTTAGCCCACTCCACAGCGCCAGGCTAGAACTCATGAAAGATTAGCATAAATGCCCGGAGAGAGATTCTTGACTGACATGAAGGGTCAGAGGAGCCACTGATCACACTTGCTCAGGGAGCAAGGTTGGACAGTTGAACAGATCCACAGCCATAATTCCTGCCTCTGAGATGAAGCTTGAGCTGGGGGGCGGGGGAGCTGACAGGTAAGAGCAGCAGTGGGGAGCAACCTTGTTTGCATGAGTTCAAGTCCCAGCTCAGCCCTAATACCCGTGGGATCCTGGGAAGCTCATGTAACACCTTTATACTTCTGTTTTCTCAGTTCTAGAACAGGGATAATAATAGTACCTCCCAGGATCAGTATGAAAATTCCAAGAGGTAACATGTGGAGAGTGCTTAGAACTATTCATTGTGTATAGCAAGCATTCAACAAATGATAGCTATCGTTAACTGTTATAGGTACTGATCTGAAATGACTTCTAGGATATGTCAAGTTAAAGAAAAAAGTCAGTACCAAACAATATACATAGAATGTGATCATCTGTGGAGAGAAATGTAGATAAATCTATTATGTATATAGACATATCACAAGATACATGAATATACACAAGAATCTGGTTAACAGTGGTTGTTTCTGTGGAAGGGAACTAGAAAACTAGGAGACAGGGATGCAAGGATACTTGCTTTCATTACGTATCCCACCTTTAAGTTTTTTTTTTTTAATCATTACAATTAACCCTTGGGGGTACAGTTAACAATATGGTGTTCCTAAACCCCATGCAGTCAAAAATCTGCTTATTAACTTTTGACTCCTCAAAATTAACCACTAATAGCCTACTACTGACCAGAAACCTTACCAATAACATAAACAGTCAATTAACAGACTTTGTCTATGTATTATATACTGCATTCCTACAATAAAGTAAGCTAGAGAAATGAGAATGTTACTAAGAAAATCACAAGGAAGAGAAAATACGTTTACAGTACTGTATTTACTGAAAAAAACCCGAGTGTAAGTGGACCCACACAGTTTGAGGATCAACTGTATATCCTTTACCTATTTCTAAAAGTCATTAAAATTAGTTGACCTCTTTTTTAAAAAGAAAACAATAAGCTAGGTTGATAGCAGTACAAATGACTAGGCAGGAACGGTTATACGATGTTGTAGGTTGGACCTACAAAATCCAACAAGTAGCAACATACTACTTGAGTGAGAAGAAACAAAAATGGCATCAAAATTCCAGGCCTCCTTCACTGAGAAAATGTTGGTGCTTTTATTAGAAATGGATAAAAGGCTCTTCCGCCGCCATTTTAAGTCCAGCTCCATACAACGCTCGGCCGCGGCCGCTGCCGCGAGCCACACTACGCGCCAGCCCCCCCCGGCCGACAACTCCGCCACCGTGGAGGCCATGAACGAGTACGGCAACGGAGAGGAAGTCGCGGAGGGATCCAAGATCAAGGCGAGCAAGAGTCAGCAGGATGACGGGAAAGTGTTCATTGGAGGTTTGAGCTGGGATACAAGCAAGGAAGATCGGACTGTATATTTGTCTCGATTTGGGGAAGTTGTAGACTGCACAATTAAAACAGTGACTGGAAGATCAAGAGGATTTGGATTTGTGCTTTTCAGAGACGCTGCTAGTGTTGATAAGGTTTGGGAACTGAAAGAACACAAATTGGATGGCAAATTGATAGACCCCAAAAGGGCCAAAGCTTTAAAAGGGAAAGAACCCCCCAAAAAGGTTTTTTGTGGGTGGATTGAGCCCAGATACTGCTGAAGAACAAATTAAAGACTATTTTGGAGCCTTTGGAGAGATTGAAAATATTGAACTTCCCATGGATACAAAAACAAATGAAAGAAGAGGATTTTGTTTTATCTGTATGACATATACAGACGAAGAGCCAGTAAAGAAATTGTTAGAAAGCAGATATCATCAGATTGGTTCTGGAAAGTGTGAAATCAAAGTTGCACAACCCAAAGAGGTATACGGGCAGCAACAGCAACAACAAAAAGGAGGAAGAGGTGCTGCAGCTGGTGGACGAGGTGGTACTAGGGGTCGTGGACGAGGTCAGGGCCAAAACTGGAACCACGGATTTAATAACTATTATGATCAAGGATATGGAAATTACAGTCGTGCTTATGGTGGTGATCAAAACTATAGTGGCTATGGCGGCTATGATTATAGTGGGTGTAACTATGGGAACTAGGGATACGCAGACTACAGTGGCCAACAGAGCACTTATGGCAAGGCGTCTCGAGGGGGTGGCAATCACCAAAACAATTACCAGCCATACTAAAGGAGGATGTTGGAGAAAACCGGAGGAGATTGCTAAAGTTAACCCATCTTGCAGGACGACATTGAAGACTGGGCTTCTGTTGATCTAAGATGATTATTTTGTAAAAGACTTTCTAGTGTGCAAGACACAACTGTGTCCAACTGTATATAGCCGCCAGTTAGTTTTCTTTGTTTTTACTTTGTCTTTTGCTATCTGTGTTATGACTCGATGTGGATTTGGGTTTATACAAATTTTATTTGCATGATTTCATGTTAAACCTCAAATAAATGCTTCCTTAAAAAAATGGATAAAAGAAGAGAAACTAAGGATTTGGGAGAATTGAGAGAAGAGGCATTTGGATATATTGAGTTTCAATACTCCATGAAGACATTCAGGTGGAAGAGTGGAGCAGAATTTCCAGCCACAAATCAGGAGAGGACAGAGTTAGAGATTAAGGCAGTGGAGCAATTCTGGCACAGAGCCACGCAGTTCTCGCACAAACGGCAGAAACTAAGAAACTTCCAAGAGACGGAACACAGAGAAGAAGGGATGTGTGGACTGACCCTCAGGACCTGCTTGCATTTATCAAGAACTTTTAGCAAATGGGATGCTTTTGGTGGTATATTTTGAACAGTATATTGTGCTCGTCACTGTTTTCACTAGACATCTTTAAATTAAAACAGTAATTGTTCTCTTTGCTTACTATTTATTCTTGCCAACAGGCAATATGGGATGTGAAAAGATGTTGGTTGAATCCTTGTCCCACCGTTTAATAGATGCAATGATCTTAGGCCATAACTTCTCTGAGCCTCAGTCAGTGTAAGAAATGATAACCTTGTGGTGGGAATTGTAAGATCAGGTGCACCTGAGAGGGTCAAGGATAGTGCAATGCACATGGAGGACATTAAATCATTATTACATGAAGATGAGTCTCATAGCCTAGGTTGACTATGTACACTTACATGTGATAAAGACCAACCAGCCCTTACCTAAAAATTCAACTCTCAGATGTTCCTTTGATTCCCAGTGTTGGGCCATGAGAAGCAAATCCTCTTCACAAGCAAACACACCCCACAAGGCATCAAACGAAGAAGCATTATGTCCAGGTTTAAGGATCAGGATTTTCTAAAGCTATCTTTTTTTTTTTTTTAAAGAAGGCTTAAAAACCTCAGGGTTCTCTCTTCCTCAAAACTGAATGACTGTTTCTGCTCAAACTTAAACTTCAAATAGAGTCCTAAACTAATTTATCTCCTTAATGTCACACATCGTTTAAGCAGTCAAACTTTTAGAAAACATTCAGACCTTTTTTTTTTTTAAGATTTTATTTATTTATTTGAGAGAGAGAATGAGATAGAGAGAGCATGAGAGGGGGGAGGGTCAGAGGGAGAAGCAGGCTCCCCGCTGAGCAAGGAGCCCGATGCGGGACTCGATCCAGGGACTCCAGGATCATGACCTGAGCCGAAGGCAGTGGCTTAACCAACTGAGCCACCCAGGCGCCCCAAACATCCAGACCTTTAAATGACTCCTTTCCTAGAAGCTTTTGAGATCATTTTGCATCATAAAATGATCAAATAAAATCAAATATTCCATTTTTAAGTCTTTCATAGAAGGTGAGTACAGACACCAGAAAAAGTACCTTCTATTTAAGGATAAATTTATATTTGGT
Source organism: Neomonachus schauinslandi (assembly GCF_002201575.2). Lineage (NCBI taxonomy): Eukaryota > Metazoa > Chordata > Mammalia > Carnivora > Phocidae > Neomonachus > Neomonachus schauinslandi. The sequence goes on along the minus strand of NC_058404.1, from coordinate 119,435,608 downwards.
CATTTTGGACCATAATCATGAGACTTCCTCCTCTGAAACACAACAAAAATATTCAAATGGGTGATAATGGTATTATACTTAGAGATCCATAGTGAAATGTTTGAGGATGAAATGATGTGATGTCTAGGACTGCTTTAAAATAAGGGGGGGTGCATAGTGAATGGAGGAAGAAATAAAATGAACTATATTGAAGGCAGGGTGGTGGGTAAATGGGAGTTCACTTGCTACTTTTTTTGGTATTTGTTTGAAATTTACCATAACAAAAAGTTTTAAAAGTATATCTACATGACAATTGCCTCTTGGCTACTTCAAGAGTTCAAAAATACACATTTATCCACACTGATGCACATATTTTATTAGAATTTATTGATGAGTGATAATCGGCAGATTAGTGCCTCCATTGACAGACTCGTGGCTCATAGGGCAGAATGACAGCTCCTAGGACAGAATGATTAAGACTAACTTATTAATCACATGTATAGCTACCATGATATAATCTTAACATTTATATTTTACAAATTTACACATCTAAAAAGTCTTCTCTGATCATTTGTCCCAATTACATAAGAAGGATATAAGACAATCATAAACTTAAGAGAAAAAGTCCTAAGCATTTGGTGCCTACCATTTTTTAGTATATGTGTATATTCATATATTTATAATATAGTCTCTTCTATTTTTAAGTGTAGATTTCAAATATGAACACATCTTCATAATGGAGTCTATGTAGTTATTAAAAATTATTCTAGATCTATACTTATAGACACATAGATACAGAAATATGTTCACCATATATTTTAAATGAAGAAGTACTTACAAAACCATTTCAGGAATTGATTTCTTTTTTTTTTTTTAATTTTATTTATTTATTTGAGAGAGAGAGAATGAAGGACAGAGAGCATGAGAGGGAGGAGGGTCAGAGGGAGAAGCAGACTCCCCGCTGAGCAGGGAGTCCGATGCGGGACTCGATCCCGGGACTCCAAGATCATGACCTGAGCCAAAGGCAGTCGCTTAACCAACTGAGCCACCCAGGCGCCCCAGGAATTGATTTCATATTATTGTATTTGTATATAGAAATATAGAAAAATGTATATAGAATGTATATAGAAAAATGTATATAGAAAAATCTGGAAAGATGCACATAAAAAATTATACAGTGGTTACTTCTGCTTTGTAGTATGCTTTTTATTGTTTTTCCCTGGTTCTTTATATTTTATATTTTTGTGCATCAATTTTTTGTTCAAGAAGCATTAAACATTTATAATTCCTTAAAAAATAATTTTAAGAGAGGGAATAAGAAAATTATCAGTATATGAGAATTTCATACATGAAAAAGTAATGTTTTATATCAGTGAACAAAAGAGAAATTGTTAAATTATGGGATATAAAAACCAACCATTTGAAAAACTCAAATGGATCAATATTTTAAACATGTAAGGGAATTATAAAGATACTAAAAAAGGGAAACAATTGTAAATATTTATTTAATTGGGAAAGAGGGAATTACTTCTGAAGTATAATATCGAAGACAGAAACAATCATAAAAGGAAAAAACCTTACAAGATTTTCAATATATAAAACTTTAAAACAGCTATATGACAAAATAAATCATTAACAAAAGAGACATTTTGAAAATATATAACAAGAGGTCTAACAAATCTGTATTTTAAAAGATGAATAGCCAACAGAAAAATAAAAAACATGAGTAAATAACCCCAAATCACCAATAAACATGAAATAAACACATAAAAGATGTTCAACCTCACTATAAATTGTGTTTAGTTTTGCTTTTTTAAATAATGTCCAGGGGAGCCTGGGTGGCTCAGTCGTTGGGCGTCTGCCTTCGGTTCAGGTCATGATCCCAGGGTCCTGGGATCGAGCCCTGCATCGGGCACCCTGCTGAGGCGGGAAGCCCGCTTCTCCCTCTCCCACTTCCCCTGCTTGTGTTCCTGCTCTATCTCTCTCTGTCAAATAAATAAATAAAATCTTAAAAAATAATAATAATAATAATGTCCAAATGGGGCACCTGGGTGGCTCAGTCAGTTGAGTGTCCCACTCTAGATTTTGGCTCAGGTCATGATCTCAGGGTTTTGGGATTGAGCACCCCCGCCCCCAACCAAGGCTCCCTACTCAGCGGGGAGTCTGCTTGAGATTCTCTCTTTCCCTCTCCCTCTGCCCCTCCCTCCACTCACATGCGCCTGCATTCTCTCTCTAAAATAAATAAATAAATCTTTTTAAAAACTAAATAAATAGAATAACGTCCAAATCTAGCACCTAAAATGAGCACTCTGATAAAATGATGATGGGAATGTAAAACAGTTACAGTTTTTATTGAGAAAAACTCGTAAGTACATATTAAAAGGCTAAAAAAGTGCATACCCTTTTAATCAGCAATTGCACTTCTAAGAAATGTCTAAGAAAATAAGGATATACGCTAAATAAAATTTAGTCAAGAGGATCTTTATCAAAGAATAGAAAAAATCAAGTCAGATAACTATCCAACAGTAAGTGATTGATCATATGATAGCAAATATATACAATGAAATCAAAAAGAGCCCTTAAACATGGTTTGTAGAAATATGTTTATCATATGTAAAACCATCAAAAATATTCTATATAAAAATTTTGTTACACTGTATATTTAATCTCTACACCCAACATGGGGATCGAGCTCACGACCCTGAGATCAAGAGTCCCGGGCTCCACCGACTGAGCCAGTTAGGCGCCCCTTGTTACACTGTATATTTAAATAATTATCAAAAATGTGTATAGACAGAAAAGTTCTGAATAGATATATTTTTAAATTTTAATGGTAGTTATCTCTGAAAGCCAGGTTTCCAAGTTTTCTTCTTCTCATCTATATTTTCTAATTTGGCACACTGAGAATCTTTTATCTAAAAAAAAAGAAAAATGTGGGACACCTGGGTGGCTCAGTCGGTTGGGCATCTGCCTTCGGCTCAGGTCATGATCCCAGGGTCCTGGGATCGAGTCCCACATCCAGCTCCTTGCTCGGCGGGAGCCTGCTTCTCCCTCTGCCTGCCGTTCCCCCTGCTTGTGCTCTCTCTCTCTCTGACAAATAAATAAATAAAATCTTAAAAAATTAAAAAAAAAAAAGCTTTTCAAATTTGCACCACTGAGGAATTGCATAGGAAAGCTGAGAATGTTCTTACAAGAGTCCCCTTATCTAAGCACTTAGTATATCATATGGTGATTAGTTAGGTTTTCTGCCTCACAAGAATGTGACCTCCTACAAAACAGGAACTGAGTCTTATTCATTTCTTTTTTATTATAATGCATACTTTATTTAGTGTGTGGTATAACAGTAGGCTGAATGAATGAATGATAACCTTTATCAGGGAGCTCAAAGGCTCTCCAAGACACCTAAGATTTAGATTCTGTATAGGAAACACAGACAGGTCACCTATGAAACACCAAAGGCCGGCCAAAGGAGCCTCTCAGTAAAGATGAATTCTATTAAACTAACTGCTCAGACCAAAAAATCCTGAAGTTTTCTTTGACTCCTCTTTCTTTCACACCTCACACCCAATCCATTGACAAATCCAACTGAACAAATCCTGTTGGTTCTACATTTAAAATGTGTTCTCACAAGCTTTCTCACCATTTCACCACTACCACCTTGGTCCAAGCAAGAAGTCATCTCCTGCCCATTTAAGGGCACTAGTCCTCTACTCAGTGTCCATGCTATCATTCTGTTGCATTTTGGTCTTCACACAGCCAAAATGACCTTCTAACAGGCAGATCCATTCATGCAACTCTATGCTCCAAACTCCCGATACATGTAGAATAAAATCCAGCGTGCTTCCCATGGCTTACAAGCCCTGCATGATCTGCTACAGATGCCCTCTTTGAATACATTCCCTTCCGTGATTTCTCACGGGGTTCCAGCCACACTGGCCACCTAGAACTTGTCAAGCACATTCCCACCTCAAGGCCTCTCCCCTCTCCACACTCAGCTTTTTTCCCTCTTTGCTGGGAATCCACTTCTTTTTAAAACTGAACTTATCAAAAAGATCTCTGCTTAAAAGTCACTTTATCAAAATGGCTATCTTTAACCGCTTTATTCTAATAGCAGTCCTTCCCAACCAGCCTTCTACCTTCACTTCCTCTAATTGGCTTTCTTTTCCGTGCACCACCTGCCATTATATTATCTATTAATTTGTCTGTTGTCTATCTCCTCCACTAGAATGCCTATTGGGACAAAGAGTTTGTTTTCTTCACCACTCAACTTCAGGCACTTTGAATAGTGCCTGTTATGTTGGAAGTACCGAATACTTCTAAGGTAATTAGGGGAATGAATAAGTAAATACCTTTGGCACGATATGTTTCAAGTTCTCTGTGTAAACACAGTATAGGGTCCAGTATCTGCTCTAAACGACAGAGTATTTCCTGAGGCCAACACCAGGAAGGGAAGTTGGAATGAAACAGGTGGAATAACAGCAGCATATTACTCAGTAATACTGATGTTGCTGATGATGAGGCCCAGAGTTCCGCAATCCCCAAAAGCCACCCCAACCTCTCATCCCGCTACCATTTAAAACCCACATATACCTTATTGAACTTAAAGTTTTTCTAAGAATTTCTGAACATATTTAACAAACACTGTAAATTATTTCCATGAGGAAAAGTCAGTTATTTCATACTCTGACAACCTCCTTCTCATTAGCTAGTAACCAAACACTGTTTCTTAATATGTAGCCTTGTAACATGGAATAATCATCTGATTTGCTAAAGCCACTAATTATTTCTTACTGCCCTTAATTTTTCAGTAAAATGAGGCAAGGAGAGACCCTGCAAAATAAACACAGGCATTCTCAAAGCATGTGTGAGGGAAGCCTCAGGGTACCAAGGTCAGCTGTGGTCTATGTCTATGTGGTCTATGTCTATGTCTTTTTGTTAACTAAAAGTAGTTAACGTACCTAAATTTGAGAATTAGTTATTTTAAAAAATAAACTGGACTATGGTCAGTGTCATTTACAAGATTCACTTCCTTTCTGATATATATGTCTTGAAAAAAAGCTAATGTGTACCAGATCAGAAATTTTGCATAACCCTACTTGATGATCCTGTCATTTAAGTAAACTGTGAATGATATTCCTCATAGTCAACCACAGGAATATCATAATTTTTCAAAACACCACGGTAAGGGTAGTAATGTTGAGAACGCAGGCTATGGAATGGAGTCAGGCCAGCCTGGGCTAGACTTCCACTTCTGCCACTTAGTTGCTTTGTGATTTTGGGTAAATTCTCTAACTTCTCTGGGTTCCATGACTCCCTATCATCCATAAAATGCAGTAAAGAAGATCTACTCTTGTAGAGATGTTATAGGGGCTGGGACAATGTATCAAGTACATCTTGTCCCAGGCAAGAATGATTAAAGAATGGGAAAGCCACATGCAGCTGATGGAACAGTGCACAAAAACAGTGGAAGGTGGGAAAGTCTGTTTGCAAACCTCTGCACACAGGCAGCCAAATAGAAAACCGTCCTCCACAACGAGTCTATAAATTGGAGCATCTGTTAAGACACACACACACGTATCACGTGCCCTGAGAGGAAATGGCATCTTTCTTCATATCCCAATCAGCCTTAAAAATTATTTAGCCTTTACACTAGTACTAATAATCCTAACCTTACATTTGTATGTCTCATCTTCCTCACCCTAGGAGGGTGGCATCAATCCCAAATCTGACTCCCTGAGGTCTACAAGCGAAAGAGAAAAACTAAGACATTACTGAATACAATTCTAACACTTAGCAAAACTATTGTCCCCTGAAGTGTCCATATAGTAAAGCAGTAAGCCCCTGCCTTATGCTTTGTCAGTAACAAGTCCTTTCTATACACTCTACAGTGGAGAACTATCGCAATAGGAAAACCGCCAGCAGAAATACTGTATGCCCCGTATGAACTTCCGCCTTCCAGAATTAGTGATGTCCCACACTGGGTCGGTCCGTCTCCACCCAGCCCAGACCCCAGAGGTGCTCTCCGCCAACAGTACATAAATGGCCTCAGCATTTCCCCGCCCCAGACCACAAGACGCAAAGGGAAAGTTAGGGCCAAACCCAGGAACACAGCCTAAAGCTTGGGGTTTGCCAAGCCGTTCCTGGGCCCCTCTCAGCACGAGGGGCATGCGGGTGCAGGTTCCGGCCGGCGGGCCGCACACAGTACCTGGATGAGGCCCCGCTGCAACAGGGCGCTGTGCACGCAACCGGGGACCCTCCCCGGCAGCTCCAGCGAGCCGTTCCCGCTGCGGATCCTCCAGCTTCCCCGCAAGCTGAGGCTGCGTCCCAAGGCAGTGGGGCCCGCTCCGCACAAGGCGAGCAGGAGAAGCAGGCGGAGGCGCATATCGAGAGCGGGTGCTACTGCACCCGGATCGGCGGCCGCGGAAGCGCAGGTCCCTCGGAAGAAGCCGGGCTCTCGCTCTCGCCGCCCGGGCCCCGCCCCCAGGTCAGCTGAGCGGCTGAGACCGCCCTGGCCCCCGAGGCTGCGCGGGCTGGCGGTGAGCGCCGAGCTCTGGTGGCTGGGCAGAATCTGGTCCCGGGCTGGTACCTCTGCAGTGTGGGCAATTCTCAGCGCTTGTTCCTGCTGCTCCGATGTCTGAACAGGAGGCGAGAACCGTGCAGGGTAATTGGGACCCACAGATCCCTGGGCACAAAGTGGCGCGCAAAGCCTCGGGGAGCTCAAGGACAGACAATAGGATGACGAGACACAGCTAGAGAAGCTCCTAACGGCTTCAGAGAAGGCAAACACCGAGACACTCGCCGCCTCAACTCCCCCAAATTTCCCCAGACCCTCATCCACACTGCAAGGGCCTGCCTGGCGGCAGTAACGCTCACCTCCCGCAGCTCCACAGGTGGTCTCAGAGCGTACTCCCACCCTTCAAAGAGTAGACGGTGACTAAAATTACCTCATTCGTAGAGTCATTTTGAGGGCTGAGAAAATCCGTGCACAGCGTGCAGCGTGGGGCCTGGCCCAGAGATAAACAGTTAATGTTAGTGGACTACGACCCTCTGTTTTTAAAAAGCCTCACAGAGGAGGCTTCCTGAGGTTCCAGAAATTTGCCCTAAATGCGCTGGCAAATTTAAAATCCTCTGCCGCTCAGTGAGTGTGAGACTTGAACTGGAAAGTTTCTGAACTCACAAATGTAGACAGTACACTTTTTTCAGGTTGTTATAAGCATAAAATGAATTAACATGTATAGCTGTTCCTAACAACGCAAGGGTACCCAAGGAATAGCACAGGCTTATTTCAGGTTTCATTGTCACGTGGTCTACTTAAGTCCCATTTTGCAATAGGATGTAACAGTGATCCTAGGAAGGTGACACGGAATTTTACATTACATAAAATAGATTTATTCCTGTGCCGATGTTATCTCCCTTGTTTCCATATTTAGGAGGAAGCCTTTGAAGAGTTCTCCCTACATCAAATCTGAGCTTTATTTTGGCTATTTATAATGACCCTGGAATTGCCTGAATCTGTAGACGCAGGGCAGTATTTTACTTTTACAGAGTCATTATTTTTCATAAGCCTAGCATCTTGGCTTTAGGGATATTATGGATTATCTAGTCCAAGCCGCTGGTTTTACAGCTGAGGGAACAGAGTCCAAAGCGGTCAGGTGACTTGCCCGTCATACAGTGGCAGGCAGGACCAAAATTCTCCAATTCTGGCTTAGTCTCCTTGTAGTAGAGCCTATTGATATTGAGAAGGCTCTGGCTGGCTCAAAGCCTTCCTCACTTCAGCGGCGTTCTTTTGATAGGAACAAAGCTCTCAATTAAAATAATATGCCATAACTCAGTGCATTAAATAGTCAGCCCTGGTCTGTTTAAAACTGTTTAAAACAAGACATAACAGCAAGAGTAGTAAAGGAATTTTTTCATAAATCTCAGAGATTCCATTAAGCCAGGTCAAAGGAAAACTCATCCCAGCAAGTATGTTTCGATATATTCTGTTGTTCTGTTAGGAAATAGTTTAATGTGGCGCCTGAGTGGCTCAGTCAGTTAAGCGTCTGCCTTCAGCTCAGGTCATGATCTCAGGGTTCTGGGCTCAAGCCCCAAATCAGGCTTCTCTGCTCAGCGGGAAGCCTGCTTCTCCCTCTCCCCAACCCCCCACCCCGCCCCTGCTGGGTGCATGCATTCACTCTCTCTTAAATAAATGAATAAATAAATAAATAAATAAATAAATAAATAAATAAATAAATAAAATCTTTAAAAAAGAAAAAAGAAAAAAGTAGTTTAAGGAATCTATTTTAAGAAAAAAATAAGAATACACACTTATCATTTCTCTTTTCATTCCAGGACACAAACATGGCATGACTTGGATTGCTTCACCTTGAAATCAGAGAGCTTTGAGAAAATCAAACCCCTAATAAGTATTCTGCCTAAAGTTTGGATTGGCACAGGTAATATGATGAATTTTCATTTTGTTATAGGATAATTTTTTGTCCATTATTTCCAGGAAGAATAAATCTTATTTTTAGCCATAAAAATTGTTAACTTAAGTAGCTTAAAGCCACAATATGAAACACAATTTTAAAAAATAGTCACAAGTCCTTACACTGTATAAATGGATTCTATTTTATCATCTCATTTGATGCTTTCTAAAATTCAAATTGTTTAGATCAAACGATAGTTTCCTGGTTTAAAAAGACAAGGCTTATAGAAGTTAAATGATATGCAGGGTCAGCATCCTGCTACAGAAGACCAATGAGGGCTTTTTGGCTCACATGGCAATGCTTCCATCATCTCTAAATATATGAAGTTGGTAAACTCATTAGATTAGAACACCAAGGTATACCAAGGCGAAAGATGTTCCAATCCCATGAGATAATTACATAAATTATAATGAGGGGAAGAAAAATGACTCAGAGTGTCTGCTTAATCCCCAAAGCTAGGGATAGTAGGCCAGAAGTATCTCCCTAGAAAGTTATACAAAGAACTCTTAAACTCAACAGTAAGTTCACAAATAACCTGGCTAAAAAATGGACCAGAGACCTTAGCAGACAAGTCACCTAAGAAGATATACAGATGGCAAATAAACATATGAAAAGATGTTCCACATCATATATCATCAAGGAAATGCAAATTAAAACAACAATGAGATACCCCTACACACCTATTAGAATGACCAAAATCCAAAACACTGACAACACCAAATGTTGACAAGGATGTGGAGAAACAGGAACTCTCATTCATTGTTGATGTGAATACAGAATGGTAAAACCACTTTGGAAGATACTTTGGTGGTTTGTTACAGAATTAGATATGCACTTACCTTATGATCCAGCGATCACAATGCTTGATATTTACCCAAAGGAGTTGAAAACTTATGTCCATACAAAAATATGCGGGGGCATATGGGTGACTCAGTCAGTTAAGCATCTGACTCTTGATTTCAGCTCAGGTCATGATCTCAGTGAGATCAAGGCCAGGCATGGAGCCTGCTTAAGATTCTCGCTCCCTCTGCCCCTCCCCCCCCAACTCGTGTGTGCATGCATGCATGCATGCTTGCTTTCTCTGTAAAAAAAATTTTTTTTTAAATGCATGTGGATGTCTATAGTAGTTTTATTTGTAACTGTTAAAACCTGGAAGCAACCAAGATGTCCTTCAGTTGGTGAATGGATAAATAAACTGTGGTATGTCTGAACAATGGAATATTATTCAGTGCTAAAAAGAAATAAACTATGAGCACTGGGTGTTATATGTAACTAATGAATCATTGAACACTACATCAAAAACTAATGATGTGCTGGGGCACCTGGGTGGCTCAGTCGTTAAGCCTCTGCCTTCAGCTCAGGTCCTGATCCCAGGGTCCTGGGATCAAGCCCCTCATCGGGCTCCCTGCTCTGCAGGAAGCCTGCTTCTCCCTCTCCCACTCCCCCTGCCTGTGTTCCCTCTCTCACTGTGTCTCTCTCTGTCAAATAAATAAATAAAATGTTAAAAAAAAAAAAATAGGCCGTCTATATGTTGGCTAACTGAACATTAAAAAAAGAAAATAAATTTGAAGAAAAGTGAGTCAAAAAAATCTTATGACCAATAAAGATATCATATAACAGTGTATTACTATGTATTATATATAAAATTTTGACACAAAAATGGTGTTTGTTATTTTGATTGCATTTCAAAACTGATAAATTAATCTTGAAAAACAAAACAAAAAAAACTAAAAACAAAACAAACAAACAAAAGAACTATCAAGCTGTGAAAAACAGGGAGGAAACTTAAATGCATATTACAAAGTAGAAGAAGCCAATCTGAAAAGGCTATATAAAATATGACTCCAACTATATGACACTCTGGAAAAAGTAAAACTATGGAGACAGTAAAAAAGATGAGAAGTAAAAAGATGCCAGGGGTTAGGGAGGGATGAATATATGGAGCACGGAGGACTTTTAGGGCAGTGAAACTACTCTGTATAACCATAACAGTGGATATATATCGCTATACTTTTGTCAAAACCCATAGAATGTACGACACCGTGAGTGAAGTGCAATGTCAACTATAGACTTTGGGTGATAACGTAGGTTCATCAGTGGTAACAAATATACAATTGTAGTGGGGGATATGATAACGGGGAAGGCTGTGTATGTATGGGAGCAGGGAATGTATGGGAAATCTCTGTATTTTTCATTCAATTATGCTGTTAACTTAAAATTGCTCTAAAAATAGTCTATTAAAATATATATTTCTAGAAATTCCATGGGTCAAAGAAATAAGACTTCCTGTGACTTGTCATGTAAAGATCTTGGAAGTCATCACTGCATCCTAAAAATAAGTAAAAAGCTGAACTGAAAATCACTAACTCTTCTTAGATCCATCAGAAAATTCAGGTGACAGCAAACCACTACCCCCAAAACTGGAGAGATAGGTGGACACAGAGAATCACAGCTTACCAAAGCAGAAACCCATGAGCAGAAAGCTCCTCAGGAACAGGTACTAGGGTAGGAAAACCTAAACTATAAATGACGAATTGCTGGAAGTTGAGCGTTAAGAACTCTTATCAGGGCCCAGTCTTAGGGGGTTACCCATGCTTTTGTGAGTTTTGCTTTATGGAGCTTAACCAAGTTCTCACACTGAAGATTAGAGAACAATTCCCTGATACTTCAGCAGGGGGAGGGGAAAAGGAACCATTTTGAAATACATCAGACGTGGGCGCCTGGGTGGCTCAGTTGGTTGAGCGGCTGCCTTCGGCTCAGGTCATGATCCTGGAGTCCCGGGATCGAGTCCCGCATCGGGCTCCCTGCTCAGCAGGGAGCCTGCTTCTCCCTCTGACCCTCCCCCCTCTCATGTGCTCTCTCTCTCATTCTCTCTCTCAAATAAATAAATAAAATCTTTAAAAAAAAAAAAAAAGAAATACACCAGACGATTCTGTTCTTCTTAACAGGACCTGTCATCAAGAGAAACTATTTAACCAAAGCCTAACTAAACCTTTGGGGTTGTATCAGGGTCTAACCAACCTAGAAGAAGGGAAATACCAACTCCAGCCTTCTCTAGCTATCCTGCCCACTAAGGAGGTGAAAAAAAAAATGAGAAGCTCTTATGAAGTTCATAGCTCAGGGCACAAGCTCACTAAAAACCTAAGCCTAATCATAGGACTATAGAAAGCTTCGCCTCTCTTGGGGCACCTGGGTGGCTCAGTCAGTTAAGTGTCCGATTCTTGATTTCAGCTCAGGGTCATGGAATTGAGCCCCACAATGGGATCTGCACTCAGTGTGGAGTCTGCTTGTCTCTCTCCCTCTGCCCCTCCCTCCTCTCTAAAATAAATAAATAAAATCTTAAAAAAAAAAACAACAACAAACTTCTCCTCTCCCCACATCCTCCCATCATATCACCAAAGGCCTATTTACCACAGTTCCTTTCACCCAGAACACCATGTATGGCTTTCAACAAAAAATTACAATGCTGGGAGCCTGGGTGGCTCAGTTGGTTAAGCAACTGCCTTCGGCTCAGGTCATGATCCTGGAGTCCTTGGATCGAGTCCCGCATCGGGCTCCCTGCTCAGCGGGGAGTCTGCTTCTCCCTCTGACCCTCTTCCCTCTCATCCTCTCTCTCATTCTCTCTCTCAAATAAATAAAATCTTTAAAAAAAAAAAAAAAAAAAAAAAAAAGAAAAAATTACAATGCAAAAAACACAATTTAAAGAGGCAGAGCAAGTACTAGAACCAGACTCAGATATGGCAGGGATATAGGATTAACAGGCCAGGAATTTAAAATAACTAACTATGATTAATATGCTAAGGGTTTTAATGGATAAATAGCATGATAGAACAAATGGGGAATGTAAGCACAGGGAGTCTAAGAAAAAATTCTAAGGAAGACTCACAAAGAAATACTAGAAACTAAAAACATGGAGAAAAATGAAGAATGTCTTTGATGGGCTCATTAATTAACTAGAGATGGCAGTGGAGAAAATCGCTGAACTTTAGGATATGTCAACAGAAACTTCCCAAATCAAAAAGTGAAGAAAAAAGACTGGTGGAGAAAATGGAATAGAATATTCAAGGACTGTGGAAGAACTTAAAAAGGTGGAACAAACAATGTGAATATGAGGAGGAGAGGAAAAAGAGAAAGGAACAGAAGCAATATTTGAAGCAATAATGACCGAGAATCTGCCCCGAATTAATATCAGAGGACAAATCACAGGTCCAGGAAACTCAGAGAACACCAATCGGAATAAATGACAAAAACAAAACAAAACAAAACAACACCCAAAGAAATACAACTAGGCATATAATATTCAAACTTTAGAAAACCAAAGATAAAGAAAAAATCTTGAAAGAGCAAGCGGGGGAAAAAAAACCCTACATTTGGAGGAATAAAAATAAGATTACATCTAATTTCCCTTCAAAAACCATGCAAGCAAGAAGACAGTAGAGTGAAATGTATAGTGTTGAGGAAAAAAAAAAAAAAAAAAAAAAAAAAAAAAAAAAAACCTTTAAAAAACAAAAAAAAAAAAAAAAAGTAGAGTGAAAAGTATAGTGTTTAGGAAAAAAAAAAAAAAAAAAAGCATCACCAAACTAGAATCCTGTATCCTGTTAAATTATCCTTCAAAAGTGAAGGAGAAATAAAGATTTTCTTAGACAAACAGAAAATGAGGGAGTATGTTGTCAATATATCTGCCTTGCAAGAAATGTAAAAAGAAGTTCATCAGAGAGAAAGCAAATGATACAGGTTCAAAAACTTATATCTACATAAAGAAATGAAGAGCATTAGAGAAGGAATAAGTGAAGATAAAATTAAAACTTTTATTTTTCCTGTTCTTAATTGATCTAATAGATAACAGTGTTCAAAGTAATAACAGTGACAATGTATTTGATGATTATAGCTTGAATATAAGTAAAATGATTGCCTGTAATGACACAAGGGACTGGGAGGGAGGAACTAGGAATACTTTGTTATTATAAAGCACTTGCACTACCCATGAAGCAGTATGCTGTGTTTTGAGTGTGGACTTTGACAGTGGAGTTGTAAAAGGTATATTGCACACTCTAGGGCAACCACTAAAAAAAAGTTTAAAAACAATAATTCATATGCTAATTCAGTAAGTAAAGGAAGAAAATAGTGTACAGATTGTGAGGGAAGATATAAAACTATCTTTGTTTACAGATGATATGATTGTGTATGTAGAAAATCTGAAAGAACAACAAAAACCTCTGGGACGAGTATGCAATTTATAGCAAAGCTCAGGATACAAGGCTAATATACAAAAGTCTATTATTTTCCTATATATCAGCAATGAAAAATTGGAATTTGAAATAATAAATGCAACACTATTTACATTAGCACCGCAAAAATGAAGCATTCAATATAAATTAACAAAAATGTATAAGATCTATATGTAAACCTACAAAACTCTGATGAAAGCAATCAAAGAAGAACTAAATAAGTGGAGAGATAACTCTATGTTCACAGATAGGAAGACTCAATATTGTCAAGAAGTCAGTTCTTCCCAACATGATTTATAGATTCAATGGAATCCCAATTAAAATCCCAGCTAGTTATTTTGTGGATTTTGACAGACTGATTCTCAAGTTTATAGGAAGAGGCAAAAGGCCCAGAATAACTAAGACAATATTGAAGAAGGCAAACAAAATTGAACACTATCCTATCAGGAGCTCAACTGATTTGGGAGAGACCAGCTGCCAAGTGTTGGAACAACCAATCAAACCAATAAGGAGCCAAAATGAAAGTAACAGTGAAGCCTTTAAACACTTACTGTGGTAGTATGAACAAAAGGCTAAAACAGAGAAGATGCCAACTCCCCCCTGCATCATTTCCCCCATGAAATGGCATACCAATTGAGTGTCAGGTGGATCAGCAGAGATGTGGGCATTGTCTCACTGTTGAGGGAACCCTGAACAAAAGGCTCTGGCTGCTTTATGGACCCTAGGGGGAGAGAGGAGAGGAAGGGCTAGGAGTAGAAAATTACTGGGTACTGAGTCTAAGTAGGGATAAATGTGTTTAAGGTTTCCCACTTGTCCTGCCCAATAAGGAGATACCAGCAGAGTCAGCTGAACAGGACATTTTCCCAAGACCTCAGATAAAGAGACCTAGGAATGAAGTTACAGGGACTGGGAATGTAAATATGTGAAGAGAATGAACAGCCAGAGGGACATCAGTTCTTCACAGCAACTCCCTTTAGAGATTGTAATACTTGGCTGTATACCAAGTCTGGTATGAGGGGATGATTTTTTCCCATGAGGCCTGTCAGGTAAAGCCTTGTAATTGCCTATGGTCAGGCCTGAAAAATTACACTTACATCATGCGATCCAACAAATCTGATAGTCCTAGAGATTTATCCATGGAGGATATAGAGAGTTTGGGGCAAACTCCAATAGAAGAGTCTCGTTGTAGATCCTTATATTCTGGAACAAAGCTATGTACTTCACCATAAAGATCCTACTCTGAAAAATATGTCCTAGTATGCTACTGGGTCTTAGCAAAGACCAAACTTCTGACCATGGTACATTAAAGGGCTATGCAGCCTGAACTGAGGATTATCAAATCAACCAAGTCATAAAGCTGGGCAGAAGCATCAGTGTCCCATTGTATGTAGGAAGTGATATATTCAAACTCAAGCAAAGCCCAAAGGACTCAAGTAAACTACATGAATACGTGGTCTAGCCTTCCATGTCACTTATCTCTGCTGCACTGATGACCTCAAGGGGAGTTCCTTATGACCAACTAACAGAGGCCTGATTCACATGTAGGTTGGTGCAATGTATATTGGAACTAGCCATAAAAGGATAGCTGCCAGCCACATTACAGCCCCATTCAGGAATGGCCCTGCCTGACATTGGTGAAAGGAAATCTTCTCATCACACAGAGTTGTGAGACCTATGTTTGATTTTTCACTTCATGTGAAAGGAGAGGTAGCCTGAGCTACAGTTATATATTGAATATTTGAGCAGAGCCAAAATGTTTGGTTGGGGCCTTAAAAGGGCCTTAGAAGAGGAGTGCCTGGGTGGCTCAGTTGGTTGAGTTTCCAACTCTTGATTTCAGCTCAGGTCATGACCTCGGGGTCACAAGGTCGAGCCCCATGTTGGGCTCCACGCTCAGCAGTGAGTCTGCTTCTCTCCCTCTCCTTTTGCCCCTCCCCCAGCTTGTGCTCTCTCTCTCTATCTCTAAAATAAATAAATACATCTTAAAAAAAAGGGAACCGTAAAAGAAATGAGGGTGGAAAATAGGTGACATGGAGGTCTGGGTAGATAATATGTGGATGGACACAATAGGCATGGGCACAACACACACAGTTTTGTTGTTTCTCACATTAATGCTCACAAGAGAACATGTACCACAGAGGAGGGTCTTGAAAATCAAGTTCACAGAGAGCCCAGTTCTATGGATTTTAGCCAGTCTCTGTGTGTACCACTCCAATACTTGACATTGAGCACATGAAGAAAGTGATCATAGGAGCAAAGATGAAAGCCAAGCTCAGACCCAACAACATGGGTTTTCTCTCACCAAAGATGATCTTACTTACCAACCAGCCAGAAGCAGAGACTGATGCTGAGTTCTAGATAATGGTACCAGCCAGCCACCTGTTGGCAGATTGATTACACTCAACCCTTTCCTCCTTGTTGGAGCCATCAAATTGATTTACTGGAATTAATACATATTCTGAAAATGTTCTGCCTTCCCTGACTGCAGTGTCTCCATAGCACCATCCTAAAGTTATAGAATTCTTTCTTTTGAAATGGTATCCCTATGACATTGCCTTAGAAAATAGACCCACTTGGGCGCCTGGGTGGCTCAGTTGGTTAAGCGACTGCCTTCGGCTCAGGTCATGATCCTGGAGTCCCGGGATCGAGCTGCGCATCGGGCTCCCTGCTCGGCGGGTAGTCTGCTTCTCCCTCTGACCCTCCCCCCTCTCGTGTGCTCTCTCTCTCTCGTTCTCTCTGTCTCAAATAAATAAATAAATAAAATCTTAAAAAAAAAAAAGAAAATAGACCCACTCAATGTCAAAGGAAATGTGAAGATGGGCTCATGAACTTAAGAATCACTGATTTTACCAAGTACCCTGTCACCCAGGAGCAGCCATCCAGAATAAAACAAAACAAACAGCAAAACAGTGGAAATTTCAGCTTAGGTGTCAGCTAGAGGACAGTATCTTGTGAGGTTGGAGCCCTTTCCTTCAGAATGCGGTATATACACTGGTCTCTCGCCAATATATTGTGCTGTGTCTCCCAGAATTAGAACACTCAGCTATAAGAACCAAGACGTAGAAGTAGCTGTTGCCTCTCTCATCATCATTATCAGTGACTCACTAATGGAATTTGTGTTTCCTATTCCTGAAACTGTTGACTCTGTTAGGTCAGAAGTCTTGATTCCAGGGGTGAGAAAGGTACAGGGTTCCACCCAGTTGGAAGTTGTGACTAATATTTTGGAGTCACTTTGGGTTCCTCTTACTACTGGACAAACAGGTAAAAAAAAAAAAAAACAAACCGTAGAGTTAATGTACTGGTTGGGGTAATGAATTCTGATTACCAGGTGAAGCTAGAGTTGCTACAGCCTAATGAATGCAGGGAGGATTATGTTCGGAACCTTGGGGAAGTCAGTGGAACATCTCTTACCACTTCCATGCCCAGTGTTAACTGTCATTGGGAAATTACAATGACCGTAACCCAGTAGAATCAAAACAACCCAGCATGCAACCTCCATGAGCCTCAGTAGCCCCAGGACCCAGGCCTAAATCAGTCCCACGGTTATTCTGGCTCCTGTCATCACTTTAAATCTCAGAGGAGGCACCATGCCACAGAAGCTAGAATCAGACATTCCCAGCAACTGCCCAAAGGTGCTTTCCTACTTTCTCTGACTCATTTCCCTTTTCCTACACTCTCACTATTTTGGGATTGTACCTCCCAAAGAAAACATTAACATTAAACTTTGCCTCCATCGGGCGCCTGGGTGGCTCAGTTGGTTAAGCGACTGCCTTCGGCTCAGGTCATGATCCTGGAGTCCCTGGATCCAGTCCCACATGGGGCTCCCTGCTCGGCGGGGAGTCTGCTTCTCCCTCTGACCCTCCCCTCTCTCATGTGCTCTCTCTCATTCTCTCTCTCTCAAATAAATAAATAAAAATCTTTAAAAAAAAAAAAACTTTGCCTCCATCTCTGTTTGCTAGGGAACTCCAACAAAGACAATCTTCCCTCTCAATTTCTATTCATTAGCTTCCTTGATCATTCTAGGCCGTCCAATAAAAATTAGACATCCAGAGCTGTTCAATAGAAATATAATGTATGACTCATAAGTAATTTTACAATATCTAGTAATCACATTTTAAAAATCACATTTTCAAAAAAACATGGCTCAGGAGAGCATGACTCTTGATCTTGGGGTCATGAGTTCCAGCCCCACGGCGGGGGTAGAGATCCCTTAAAAAAAAAAAAAAAAAGTAAAAGGAAACAGGTGAAATTAGTTTTAATACATTTTATCTAAACCAATATATACAAAATATTATTTTAACATGTTGAATATAATTATTAGTGAGATATTTTACATTCTTTTTTTCATGTAAGGTTTCCAAATCTATTGTGAATTTTGTGCTTACAGTACATCTCAATTTGAATCCTAACTTTTGATCTGTATTCAATATCATAACTTTTACAGTGAAAAAGATTCACATACCAATTTCTTCTGAAATATCGGGGGACAATTCTCCATGGATCTCATATTTTTGAACATCTTGTGAGCAGAGGCACTGGATACTTTTGTTCTGGACTATCTTGTAAAGGATATTTGTATTTCAAACAGCCTTGGAAGAAGAACACCCACCCATGTCTTACTTTAAGTAGTCAGGCAGAGAGCAAATTTTCCCTTCCAATGCCTTTTTGTTCTATTTAGGCCCTCAGTGGTTTAGATGATGCTGAGTCACATCAGGGAGGACAATCTGATTTACTTAGCTTACTGATTCAAATGCTAATCTCTTCTGGAAACATCTTCACAGACACACCCAGAAATAATGTTTAACCAGTTATCTGGGCATCTTGTGTCCTAGTCAAGTTGACGCAAAAAAATCAACCATCACAGTGTACAGTTCAGTTGAGTTTGGCAAATGTATGTACTTGTGTAATCACTACCCCCATTAAGAAACAGGACATTTAATCCTAGAAAGTTTCCTTGTGCTTCTTTCTGACCATCTCTGCCCCCCACCCCTTCCCAGGTAACCACTTTTCTGATTTCTATCACCATATTTAATTTTGTCTCTCCTTGAATGTCATGCAAATGGAATCGCACACTATGTTTTTTTTACTTCTATTGTTCAGTGTAATGTTCTTCACATTTATCCATGTCATTCATCCTTATTCTTGATAGATCTTTTTCTTGGTGTAGTATTCTAGGGTGATAGTTGTTTTTCCTCAGTGCATTGAAGATAATATTCCACTATCTTCTGTTTCCAAGATTTATTGAGAAGTCTTTCATTTTTGCTCCTGAGTCGATCTACTTATTGTTTCTTTGCAGGTAACCTACTTTACTTGTGGGAGTGGCAGCTCTATGTGGATCCCCGGACTACAGGTGGGATGCACACAGGCTGTGCAGAGGCTTGTAGAAGTGGGTTCTGGTGTATGACACTCCAGGACACAGGAAGCTGTGTGTAGGCCATACAGGAACATTGGCTGATTTGCAAATATTGAACCACTCTTGCATCCCAGGAATAAATCCCACTTGATTGTGGTGAATGATTTTTTTAAATGATTATTGGATTTGGTTTGCTAATATTTTGTTGATGATTTTTGCATCTATGTTTATCAGAGATATTGGCCTATGGTTCTCTTTTTCTGTAGTGTCTTCATCTGATTTTGGTATCAGGGCAATGCTGGCCTCATAGATGAATTTGGTTGCTTTCTTTCCTCTTCTACTTTTTGGAATAATTTGAGAAAAATAGATATTAACTCTTTTTTCAGTGTTTGGTAGAATTCCCCTGTTCTGAAAATTCTGCTGAAAAATCCGCTGGTAGTCATAGGGTTTCCCTTGAATGTAACTATTTTCTTTTCTCTTGCTGATTTTAAAATTCTCTCAAAAAATAAAATAGAATTCTCTATCATTACTTTTTTGCCATTTATTTACTATGTGTTTTGATGTGGACCTCCTTGGGTTGATTTTGTTGGGGGCTCTCTGTGCCTCCTGGATCTGGATTCCTGTTTCCTTCCCCAGATTCAGGAAGCTTTCAGCTATTATTTCTTCAAATAAATTTTCTTCCCCCTTTTCTCTCTCTTCTTCTTCTGGGATCCCTATAATATGAATGTTATTAGGCTTGATGATATTGCTAAGTGCCCTAACGTTCTTTTCGTTTTTTTTTTCTCTCATGTTCAGCTTGATTGCTGTCCATTACACTTTCCTTCAGGTCACTAGTCCATTCTTCTTCCTCCTGTAGTCTACTATTTATTCCATCTAGTGTATTTTAAATTTCATTTATTGAGTTCTTCATCTCTGGTTGATTCTTTTTTTTTATGTTTTCTATCTCTTTGTTAAGGGTTTCCCTGAGGTCCTTCACTCTTTTCTCAAGTCCAGTGAGTATCTTTATTACCATTACTATATATTCTCCATCAGGCCTATTATTTATCTCCATTTCATTTAAGTTTTTGCTGTGATTTTGTCCTGTTCTTTCTTTTGGGACATATTCCTCTGTTTCCTCATTTTGTCTGTCTGTGTCTGTTTCTATGTATTAGGAAAGTCAGCTATGTCATCTGCTCTTGACAATAGTGGCCTTATGAAGAAGAGGTTCTGTAGTGCCCTGCAGTGCAATATCCCCTGTTTACCAGAAACTCACTTCAGGGATGTCTCCTATGAGTGTTGCATGCACCCAGCTGTTGTGACTGAGCTGCTTTTGCCTTCAGTCCGGTTATCAGCAATGGCTCTCTTTGCCTATTTTGCGCGGGGTTTGGCCTTTGTGTTTTTGGTGGGCCAGTCTGGGGCTGCTGTGGGCTTGAGTCAGACCAGGCATTTGCCAGAGATGCAGTACTACTGATGGGGGAAGGGACCTGGAGTGGAGGCAAGGTAGATAGTGAGTGTTGGCAACATGCTGGTTCCTGCAGGTGGCGTGTGTATTTATGGGGGGAGGATGAGGGAGGGAAAAGGTGCCCTTCAGCTCTTTTGTTCCTGGAGAAATCTCTCAAAGATCCCTGCCCCTCCAGCACATGCTCTGAGATTAGTAAACAAATCTCCCTCCTGTGTACCCCAAGCATTTTTCAAACTGCTTCTCTGTTCTGTCTCTGTGAGACTGCTGTGCTATCTTTTGAAGGGTTGGGACTCAGTTTCCTCCTGCCCTCCCAGCTTTCCCACTGGCCTGCTGATTTTTTAAGTTCCAAATTTTAGGTTTCACTGATTTTAAGAACTTGTGAAATTTGGCCCTCAGGTTTTCAAGGCCAATTGGTCTGGGGATTCATCTTCCCAGTGTGGGTCCTCCATGACTGGGGTGCCTGGTGTGGGGTCTGCTCTTCTCCCCTTTTTTCTCCGTGGCATCCGTCCCTCCTGCGGACAGTCCTGTGGGTCCATTTAGCTCCCAGTTGTGTCTCCACCCTTTCTACCCTCTTTGACGTGGCCACCTTTCTACATTTAGCTGTGGAGAGTCTGTTCTGCCAGTCTTAGGGTCATCTTCTTGGTTATTTACACTGATGTGGCGGTTATCTAGTTGTATCCATGGTACAAGATGTGCTTAGGGTCCTCCTACTCTGTCATCTTCCTCAGAAGTCAATATGTGACTTTTCCTGTCTGGCTTCTTTCACTTAGTGTGTTTTCAAGGTCCATCCACATTGTAGTATGCATCAGTACTACATTCCCTTTTATGGCCAAATAATATGCCATAATATGAATATACCACAATTTGTTCATTCAACCATTGTTTCCACCTTTGGCTACTGTGAATAATGCTGCTATGAACATTCATGTACAAACATTTGTTTGAATTTGTTTTCAATTATTTGGAGTATGTATCTAGGAATGGAATTGCTGGGTCATGTGGTAATTCTGTTTAACTTTTTAAGGAACTGACAACCTGCTTTCCATAGAAGCTGCGTCATCTTACATTACCACCAGCAATGTAAAATGGTTCCAATTTGTCCAACACCTCACAAACACTTATTTTCCGTTAAAAAAAAATTATAGCTATCCCAATGGATAAAAAATGGTATCTTATTGTAGTTTTGATTTGCATTTCTCTAATAACTAACGGTGTTGAGCATCTTTTTCATATGTTTGCTGGCCATTTGTAGATCTTTTTCAGAGAAATATTCAAATCCTTTTCCCATTTTTAAGTTGGGTTACTTGTCTTTTTGTTGAGTTTTAAAGATTCTTTTATTTTTTAAAGATTTTTATTTATTTATTTGACAGAGAGAGACACAGCGAGAGAGGGAACACAAGCAGGGGGAGTGGGAGAGGGAGAAGCAGGCTTCCCGCAGAGCAGGGAGCCCGATGCGGGGCTCGATCCCAGGACCCTGGGATCATGACCTGAGCCGAAGGCAGACGCTTAACGACTGAGCCACCCAGGCGCCCCTAAAGATTCTTGATATATTCTGCAAACTAGACCCTTGTCAGATATATGATTGCAAATATTTTCTTCCATTCTGTAGGTTGTCTTTTCACTTTGATACTGTCTTTGGACATACAGAAGTTTATAATTTTGGTAAGTCCAACTTACCTATTTTTTCTTTCATTGCTTTTGCTTTTGGTATCATTTCTAAGAATTTATTGCTAAATCCAGAGTCATGAAATGTACTCCACCTGAGAGTTTTATGGCTGTAGATCTTACATTTAGGACTTTGATCCATTTTGAGTTAATTTTTGCATGTGATGTGAGGTAGAGGTCCAAATTCATTTTTTTTTAAAGATTTTATTTATTTATTTGAGAGAGAGAGTGAGAGAGAGAAAGAGCACAAGAGGGGGGAGCGGGAGAGGGAGAAGCAGACTCCCTGCTGAGCAGGGAGCCCGATGCGGGACTCGATCCCGGGATTCCAGGATCATGACCTGAGCCGAAGGCAGTCGCTTAACCAACTGAGCCACCCAGGCGCCCCAAATTCATTTTTTTTTTTGCATGTGAATATCCAGTTGTCTTAGAACTAATTGTTGAAGAGACTATTCACATTGAAAGGTCTTAGCACCCTTGTTGAAAATCAATTGACTGCAGATGTGTATGGCTTTATTTTTGTATTCTCAGTTCTATTTCATTGGTCTGTATGTTTATCTGTATGCCAGTACCATACTCTTAAATACTGTAACTTTGCAGTAAATTTTGAAACAGGAAGTATGAGTCCTCAAACTTTGTTCTTCAAGATTGTTTGGTTCTTTGTGCTCTTTTGCAATTCTCTATGAATTTTAAAATCGATTTCTGAAAAAACAGTCATTAGGATTTTGATAGGGACTGCATTGAATATGTAGATTGCTTTGAGGATCATTGCCATCTTCCCAATAATAAATCTAATCCACAAACGCAAGATGTCTTTCCATTTATTTAGGACTTCTTTCAGAAATGTTTTGCAGTTTTCAGTGTACAAGTTTTACACTTCCTTGGTTATTCCTATTTTATTCTTTTTGATGTTATTTTAAATGGAGTTTTTTTATTTTTTAAATTAATTAATTTTTAAAATTTATTTGACAGAGAGAGACACAGTGAGAGAGGGAACACAAGCAGGGGGAGTGGGAGAGGAAGAAGCAGGCTTCCTGCCTAGCAGGGAGTCCGATGTGGGGCTCGATCCCAGGACTCTGAGACCATGACCTGAGCCAAAGGCAGACTCTTAACGACTGAGCCACCCAGGTGTCCCTGGAATTTTTTTTAAAATTACATTTTCAGATTGTTCATTGCTAGTTATAGAACTACAACCAATTGATTTTTGTGATATCTGTACCCTGCAGTCATGCTGAATTCCATTTTTAGCTCTAGCAATTTTTTAAATTGTTATTCTTTAGGATTTTCTGTATCATGTCATCTGTGAATATATAGTTTTACTTCTTTCTTTACAATTTTTGATGACCTGATAATTTTAATATCTGAAATTTTTGCAGGTCACATGGCTTCCATTCATGATGCTATATTCCTTTGTATATATTTTTTTCTTTCTGATATGTACCTGTGAGCTATCACTGAGTCCCTGCAGAGTGTTTGCTTCTGCCAGTACCTGGCTGCTCTGATTTGGAACTATTTTAAAAATTCAGTCTTCTTGGGGCACCTGGGTGGCTCATTCATTAAGTGTCTGACTTTGGCTCAGGTCATGATCCCAGGGTTCTAGAATCAAGCCCTGCATCAGGCTCCCTGCTCCGTGGGGAGCCTGCTTCTCCCTCTCCCTCTGCTTGTGTTCCATCTCGCTGTGTCTCTCTCTGTCAAATAAATGAATAAAATCTTTAAAAAAAAATCAAATCTTTTTAAAAAATATTTAAAATAAATATATATATATATTCTAAGATTTTATTCATTTATTTGACAGAGACACAGCGCGAGAGAGAACACAAACAGGGGGAGTGGGAGAGGGAGAAGCGGGCTTCCCGCTGCGCAGGGAGCAAGATGCGGGGCTTGATCCCGGGACCCTGAGATCATGACCTGAGCCGAAGGCAGACGCTTAAGGACTGAACCACCCGGGCGCCCCTAAATCTAGTTTCTAAAAAGATATTTTGCTTGAGTTTTCTGGGACCACCTAAGTAGTAAGATTTAGGGCTGCAAATCTTCACAAAGGCCTATTACTGCAGATTCTGAGAAAATATTCTCCTGCCACAGAGCACCAATGTTCAAGAGATGCAGACTCCTCACTGTACGTATTAGGGAGGGACTTCTCTCACTTGACACCACTCTTTGGATGCATTCTGGGCTTCGCCAGGGTCACAAAAATTACAGTTCACTTAGTTTTTCAAGTGTTTTTGAGGTGAAAGTTGGGTTTCTGGTTATATTCTGCTTTCTTTTGGGGCTCCTGGCTTCAATTTGTTTTTGGCTTGTGAGTACTCCTTTCTTGACTGATTATAGACACATTAAAAAAAAAAAAGTTTTTCCCAGGGTCTTTTTTTTTTTTTAAAGATTTTATTTATTTATTTGACAGAGAGAGACATAGTAAGAGCAGGAACACAAGCAGGGGGAGTGGGAGAGGGAGAAGCAGGCTTCCCGCGGAGCAGGGAGCCCGATGCGGGGCTCGATCCCAGGACCCTGGGATCATGACCTGAGCCGAAGGCAGACGGTTAACAACTGAGCCACCCAGGCGCCCCTTTCTCAGGATCTTTAGTTGCTTTTTTACAGGAGAGTTGGTTAGCATAATCATCCATACTAATGGAAACTGAACTGTCCATCTACTGACTGTGATGCTATTTTTCTTACAGTAGTCAGAGAGTAAAGAAGCTTCCATTCATTACATCAGTCCCCCTTATCTGTGGAGGGTATGTTTCAAGACCTCCAGTGAATGCCTCAAACTGCTGAAAGTATTGAACCCTCTATATACTATATATTTTCCTATACATACATACCTATGATAAAGTTTAATTTAGGTACAGTAAGATTAACAAAAATAAATTACAACATATACTGTTATAACTGTATAAGAAAAGTTACGTGGTCTCTCAAAATATCTTGCTGTACTGTGCTCACCCTTCTTGTGATATGAGGATAAAATGCCTGCGTGATGGCATTAAGTGAGGTAAATGTGACATACTTAGGCTACTGTTGACCTCCTGACGATGTTAACAGGATGATCTGATTCTGGACCACAGTTGACGAGTAACTAAGACTGTGGGTAAGGGAGAACTACTTTTCTATAGTATATTGTAGGGTTCCTTTTTTGCACTTTTGGAGTTAAAAATACAGCAAGGAATATTTTTGGTAAAGTCCACCGTTTAGACTTTAAATATTTGGCCACCTAACAATGTGCCTGGCAGTCATCTAGTCATTGAGGAATATAGCAGAACAAAACAGACAAAATCCCTAACAGAGCTTACATTCTGGGATAGGGTTCAAGAAGGAACAAGTATTACATGCAAGGTGGATAATATTGAATATGCCATGGCACACTTTACAATGCCAGGGCTGTTGGTATTTCCTGTGGAATAGTTGAGAAAAACCACTCTAATTAAAGTTTGACATTTGAACACTTATAGGGAAGAGGGAGCCGTATGGCATCTGAGATAATTCCAGGCAAAGGGAAGAACAAAGGCAGACATCTTAAGATGAAAGTCCCGCATGTTCAAGTCTCACCAGAGGCCTGTGTGACTGAGCTGAGGGAGCTGGGGAGTGGTGGAGCAGAGTATGCTAAAGAAGCAGAGGTGGTGGGAAAAGTCATTACAGCTTGTAGTTCACCTTAGTAATTCCGGTTTTACTCTGAATGAGATGGGAAACGGTTAGGTTTGCAGTGAGGACATGTAATGTGGTTTAAAAGGATTATTCTGGGTGTTGTGTGTGGGACAGACTGCTGCAAAGTAAAAAGCAGGAGGACCACTGAGGAGGCTATTGCAATAATCCAAGAGGTGATGGAGCTTTCTACCATGGTGGCCGCAGTAAATACAGGGAATAAGTAGATTGAGTAAAAATTAAAAGTAGAACTGAAAAAAACCCAAAAACTGAGAGGATTGCTGTTTAATTTGGAAGTGTGAGAAATCAAGGCTGATGCCTAGGCTTTGGGCCAGTGCAACTCAAAGAAATGTTTACACTTACTGAGCCCAAAAAGAGGTAGGGGTGTGTGCATGTGTGTAGAAATCAAGGTTTTAGACACTTTTAAAAGGGTAGCTTTTAGGTAGCCAGGTGGATAATGAGTAAGGAGCTATACAGTTTAGAAGAGATAGCTGGGAGGTCAGCAAATGACAATGGTTAGCTATGTTCTCTTAAGCAACCAGGGCACGAAACTCCAGTTGTTTGGTTTTGACACTATTCAAATTTAATATACCAACAAGGTACTGAGTTATTTAAGAGGCTCACACAATAGTATGCACAATGAAAATGAATTCATAAAACCATTTTCAGTACAGGAAAACTTTTGAGGGCTCTTAAAAGTTTTTAAATCTCATCCAGAAATAGTGCACAATTTGGATAACTGACAATGGGATCTTAACTAAAATTCCATATAAAAGAGCAATTACTAGAAATAGTGTGCCAGAGTTAAAATTCATAAAAAATTCTCCAAAATGAGGCAATATGAGTTAAACAGCGTAGCAGGAAAGAATGCAAAATTCTCATTACTGGAGACCTAAAGAAAACCATCTTCCTAGCCTTTCTAGAAAACAGTTCTTTTGCACAGCTCTTCCATAACATTTTGGGGCGTTGGGGGTGCAGAGGTGGTCATGCTTTTAAATCCTGTTTCCAAATGCCTTTACAATTTATATTACATTGGGGATGTTGAAAGCTTTAATAGCTACTTTTGAGTATGTTCAATATATGCTAAATCCAGTGAACACTGCAAACACCCTAAACATGAAATTTTACCCTTTCACTAACCCCCCCCCCCCCAAAACTACTAAGCCATTTTAGGCCACAGGAGGAGACCAGTGTTCAAATCCTTGCTAAGCTTTTCAACCAACACTTGGCCGACTTTTGTACCTGTTTACTCTTTAAATACTACTTGGCCATTGGTTGAATTATATATACACAAAGCTAAATGTTATAAATTTGAAGGTCACTGGGTTAGACAAATTGTAGATGTTAGTATGTTAAGTAAATGTGTAAAACCACCTACATTATACTTCAAAGTGCTATAAATTTGTCAGATATAAAGTGGAAATGTAGTATTTGGGCATCCAACAGAAGTTCTCTTATCCCTATGAAACAGCAAGAGGTGTCCAATAACGAGCTATAGGGCAAGGACTGTTGCTGTGGGGTTAGAGCTACATTTCAGAATCACCTGGATGGCTTTTTAGAACAGAGCACTGGGTTTCTCAAATTTTCTCAATCAGTAAACCTGGAGTGTGGTCTGGTAATTTCCATTTTAAAGAACTTCCCAAATGATACTGATTACTAGAGTCTTGGAACCACACTTTGAGAACTAGTCTTAATTCTTTATAGACCAGTTTTATAACTGCTATTTTAAGAGGTTCAAAATAGAACTCACACACAGTATTAAAGTGTGGATTTCATGTTAGCTGGAATTACTGAGACCAAAGTGTCTTTAAACACAGACTTTAATGGTAACAATTCCTTTAAGCTCAATTAACCTTAGCTATTACAAGTGTTAAGCAGATGTCACTATTAAGACAATATTCAGTGACTTGTATTGGTTTCCTCATAAAATAGAAGACAAATTCACTTAAAAGTGTAATCAACAATCATTTAACAGTTTTGTAATGCCAACACAAAACACGGCTAATTTGAGTTACCTCCAAAATCACTAACACAGCATGATCAGTAACTGAAGCATATTTTAACTAAGCCATTTAAAAAAAAAAAAGTGAGTGTTTCACTACCCCTGAGACCACTAGTTAACTGTGGTTCATACTTTTAAAAAATTGTGAGTACACCCACACAAGAAAGCAAACTAACAAGCTTTTTAAAAAATCTGGTATCACATTGCAAACTTGCCCAGGAAAAAGGAGTCACTTAATATAATTTACCATTAACAGGTCAGATGGACTATACTTCTCATAGATTGAGAAACTCAGTATTAAAAATTTGACTTTATGCATGAAAAGATCTAGGAAATATGTAAGAACCAAAATCAATTTTTAATCTTCTAATATGCATCCAGTCCTACACACGGCACTAGTAATGTATATGGGGGAAAAGGGCAAATTCTTGGATTCTTTTGAAGGTTTCATTGGAGATGATCTCAAGTCCGGTGTCCATACATTCAAAAATGTTGGTTTTCCAGGTACTTTACTGTTCTCTTAAACCTGGAGAAGCCATTATGGCTTATTCCCTTAGAAGTGACGTAAGAAATGTTGTAGAAAGCATCAAAGATACAGAGAACTGGACACATCTAGTAATTATTATGACAATCAATGGTTTAAGTCATCTCTATGAATACGTAAGGTTGTCTACGGCTAAAAAAAAAAAATAATCAGCTTGAAATTCAGAAGCTCTGACAAACTGTTTATTCACAGCTGGCTTTCAGTGATATGCCTACTAAAGCTATTACTTTGAGAGTATAGAATCAGAAGTAATTATTTTGAAAACAGAGCAAAAGAACAGTATTTCTTACCTTATGGAGCAGTAGGCTACTAATTTTTCATTTGTAATTTGAATCCAAAACAGCTTTAACAGTATGACATCTACCTTTAAGGAATAATTTTTTAAGTAAAAGATGAAATGAAAAAAATTCACTCGTTGGAAAATTGTATAGCTGGGTTGATATTTCTCAATGAAATGCTTAAATTACAGAATTAACAAAGTCAGAACATCTTCGGAAGGCATGCATTTCACTTGCAGTTTAGAGAAAAACCTTAAGTCAATAAACCATGTCCAAACTACGTATTAAAATGTTTATAAAAAAAAATCAAGCTTAAACATTTATTTTATATCTAGCTTTCCACATCTGTGTGCAGACAAGGAGTAAGATTGCACATAAATGTAAGCAGTGCAAAAATGTGAAGTGGAGGAAAGTCACAGATGTGCCAGAAATCAAATACAAGATTTTAAGAAAGAAATGGACAAATCAAAATAGGAAAAAAGTGAAACTATAGGGTCAGGATTAGGAAGGGTGAAGAATGATAATGCCCTTGTTACTACAGAAGTTAAATTAGTGGCACAGATAGCACTTGTCAAACAAAAAATAATCCAATAGCATTGACTTTTATTCATTCATGTTAAGTCACCTGAAATGATATTTGTTGCATTTAAATGCTCATTAATGTAAATGGCTGAACAAATCCATTTCAATGGATATTCAATATCCCACATAGTTAAGTCACTTCAACACAGCCTCATGACAACTCCCACACCAAAACAGTACTTTATTTTGTAAATTTTGACCCATTATTACTCCCATGTTATGGTTTTTTCAGCTGTCAAGTGTACAAGGTGAAGAAAAAAATTTAGATGGGGGTTGCACCTGGAAAATAAATTTCTTCAACTCCATATACATGTTTCAAAACTGCTGGGTCCCAAGTCCATCTATGAACTCCAGGGCTGCCAGTATCACGTGCAGCATACTAAAGCTACACTATCCGAATAGCTTATTAATTCTGCATAAATCAGGTCAATCAATGTGTCAACCTGTAACAGACTGTGCACTTTTAACTGAACATGGCAAAATATTCACTCTTTTAAACTTTACATCATCATTTGATGTCAAACAATGAAGCAAATCCCAACAGTATATACAAAAACAGCTTTGCATTTACAAAAGATTGTTTCCCATACTGATTAATTCAGGCAGCTAACTCATTGGTTTATGCAACTTTATTGAAGAAAAATAAATCAGTTACTAGCAGAGCTATTAGTTGATCACTCATCCACTGACAACTTGCATCATTTATTCAGTGCTATATTAAACAGTGTATTGGAAGATAGATTAACTAATAGCTCCAAGCCTCCTAACAATTTAAATGAGAATTACAAAATGTTTGAGACCCTATTTTGGAATACAAAGGGTGTTTGACTTCCAATTTCCATTCTCTGTAGAACAAGAACAGGTCATTCCTTTATTGACATGCATAAAATACATCACATTTTCTGTTCTGCTGATGCTATAAATTCAATACCAATTCTCCAGCCACATCAGTTATGAGCATAAAGTATATCATGTAACCTCAAATCTCTAACAGTGGAAGGCTTAAAAAAAGACTGGATGCTAGAATAATGCTGCTTCCTTTGATGTGACAACTGAGCATCCATCTCCCTCCCCCTCAGATGATTTCTTCAGCATGTTAGAGCAGTGAGGAATGGTTTTAGTCTCATAACCAAGTTAGAGTGAAGACATTGGCCACATAATACACATGCTCCATTTTTAAAAAAATTCTGAATCTTGGGCAACTGTTCTCTTGTAACTACTTTACAGTTTCTAAAAGCAGTTATTGTCCAAAGCTGGAAGAACTTAAGTCTTCTCAGATGAGCATGTGAATGAATGGAGGGAGGTAAACAAAAAATAAAATTAAAAAAGATGAGGTCTGATAGGGGAGCAGCCGGATAAGAAAATCAAAAAAGGAACAGTAATTTAAAGTTTATTCCAGCTATAATGCAGGTTATTCTGACTTTAAGGTAGCATCACATGGCATACTTCTGAGTCCATTCCCGAGATATTCTGTTGTACCTGTAAATAAAGAAGATGTTACTTAAAAAGTTAAAAATGAATTCTTAATACTTTAAAGGAAAAGATTGCTATTTTACCTCCAGACTCATCATGGAGTCATCTCTCATGGTTATTGATTAGAATTAAGCCAACAGAGAGAAAAAGCACTGGTACTCAAAGCAATGTGGGGAATGGAAACCTTATGCTTCCAATACAATGTTTCCAATACACTAAAAATATTTTAACACAATAAGGTGGCATTGATATTGGGGAGGCTAACAAAAATCAAAGACCTTTTCTCTCCCCTACCACCTAGTTAAATGTTCTATTTGAAATTCTAAAATTAGTATCCATTCCAACAAATTTTAACATTAAAAAAAGTATTTTAAAGTTCATCATGGGCTTATGTCTGAGTACAACACAGATTCTGAACATCTATAGAAATTTCCATCAAAGCTGGAACCAAACAATTTTATGTGAAACCTAGACCTTGAGAAATTACTAGAGCCTGGGTAATACCAGAAAATACCTTTTAAATTTAAGCACAGGTAGAAGATTAGACACTGAGGAGGGTGAAAAAAGCAATTTTCAAGAGGGAGGTGGGTGGGACTGGTACGTATGTGTTAATTATAACACTTATGTGTTACTTTTAGAAAGGGTGGTGACTGGAGCTAACAAGCCCCACTTGAGACCTAATAAATGGGAATCTCTACTAGGAGGTACAACTTGGGGGCATCTGTTTAAAAGATCAACAGATAATTCACACAAGAGCAACGTTATTTATTACTGAGGAACATCTCTGATACTGACAAATGCTATCAATTTCTCCCTGTATTACATCCATGCGCCATAGGCTACTTACCAAAATAGTGATTTAAACTAAGAAATGAATATACATCAAAGGGCACAAGAGAACTTTTAGATTTGTATTTCTAGTTTAAACTTTGTAAAGTATTAACTAGCTTCATTTCAAACCAAGAACTAAACATGGTTCAACCATTTTTCTAAACTTTGGCATATAGAAGTTCTTTCTACCATTCATGGTTACCTCATTTAAGGACACCCTCTCAAAAAGCCAGCACTTTAAAACAAAGGTTTCATTTAGCATACAAGGAGCCACAAAGTATAGTTGATATTAATGCATGCTTGTCAGTAATGAACATTTAGTTTAGATGCTTAGAAGCTTTATTAAAAGTGTTTTCCCCTTACATTATTATTTCTTGGCCAAATTTGAACTGAATCACCACATTCCATATAGTACTGGTATAAAGGTTAAAATATGCCAAATTTAAAATGTAAATACCATAGTAGTTTGAAAAAGATTTTACTTAAACTTTAGTTTCTTACTAGTGCTATATATAACTGTTTTGCCATGCAAAAATACTCTCAAGCAATAATGACTACTGGGTATACTTTCACGCTAAACAGAGATCAAGCAGTTAACTGTACAGTTTTCAAAAAACTGTAAATGTTACCTTCTGTTAGTTAATAAAGTGCCTTAAAACATGCAGCACTCAAGTGCTGGCAGTACCATGAATAAGCGCACCATAGAGTGCAGATCCTCTTACCCTACAACATAGCGTATTTCTCTGTCCACTCTCTTGCTAACCTATTGTACCTAATTGAACAAGTATACTTAGCATTAATTATAACATACAACAAAGTTATAATGGTGAAGTCGTACATAAAGATAATTCAAATATTTGAGAAATTTAGACAAATTTTTATAACAGTACCAGTGTTTCAAAACATAATTGGGGTAAAGAAAACTTTGCTTTCTTCCCAAAAACTTAGTGACAAAGCACTGAACATGTTAGAAAAATAGAACGTTTTAGAGGGACTATTCACGGTCACATAAACTAAAAAAAAAAAAAAAAAAAATCCCATTTCAAAAACTACCTTTCTGTACATTTTAACTATTATCTTACCAGAAATAAATCATCAAATCTTCTTGGCACTGCCAAAACTTACAACAGACTATAAGCCTAGCTCATTAAGATAAATCACTCTTTATATTATTTCCTTAAATTACTACATACTTACTTATCTCTGTCTGTTTTATAGATCCGTGCAATCTCTGGCACTAGGGGGTCATCTGGGTTTGGATCACATAGCAGTGAACAAATGGATAAAAGAACTGCAAATAAGAACAAAAAAAAAGTCTGTTACCCAGCATTGGGAATTTGGATAAATAAAAGTATATTTAAAAACGTCAATCCTCAAAAGATTTTTAGTTTGTACCTTAATGTCAGTGAGAGATTTTGCTTCATAGGAGACAAACTCCTGGTAAATAAGGAATGCTAGAAATAGAGCTTTGTCCTGCCCAACTCAGAGTTCTGAGATATTCAAATGATGCTATATTAGCTTATTAATAATCATTTTTAAAAAGTGACATTAGAATTTAAGTAACTGGAGTTTCTTGGTACTTTGAGGGGGGAAATCTAGCAAAGAATATGCAGGGAACACCTGTGCAATGTTATTCTCAGCTGTTAAGGCATGATGAAAAATCCATTCTTGGGGAGCCAGCTGGCTCAGTCAGGAAAGCATGTGACTCTTGATCTCGGGGGTTGTGGGTTTAAGTCCCATGTTGACAGTAGCAATTACTTAAATAAATATTTAAAAAAACAAATCCATTCTCTGCCCTACCCTCAGGGGAGTTTCACAAAAACTCCCAACTTCTCCACTGTGTTTTGTCTCCTTGAATATAATTATAAACTAACAGTACTGGTTAAATGAATGTGGAGATCTAGCTCTATTAATTACTAAGTGAGCCTTCTCAACTCTAATAGTTCTTACCCTGACCTGTTCAATATATGAACTTGGGAAGATACCAAGCATCACAGAGCATATATCTAATTCATTTTTTTTTTTTTTTAAGATTTTATTTATTTATTTGAGACAGAGAGAATGAGATACAGAGAGCATGAGAGGGAGGAGGGTCAGAGGGAGAAGCAGACTCCCTGCCGAGCAGGGTATCTAATTCATTTTGTATGCCTGTTATGTGCCAGACACTGCAAAGTGTTATAAAATTTTAACATATAAAAGCTTAGAGCGGTTATGAAAATCTTCAAAGATAACATTACCATAAAAGACAGTACTAATGTAATATATATTACAGCAAATATAATTTTAAACCCAAAAGGCAGGAGGACACACATAAAAATTCAACCCACATTTACAGAAACATAGTGTTGATTCCCAACAGTGATAAACTTGGAACCTACTATTAGGATGTTCTTGATACTGCGTCTGTATACTATCTGTATACATGCAGATCTGTAATACATGGTGTTAAGAGAGGTGATTTGCAAGGAAACTGGAATGTATCCCAAGAAGGTGAAAAACAATTATGTCACACTTGAAATTATAGCAGCGTTCACCAAAATGCATTTTTTTCCTCTCCAAGAGTGATTTCAAATTCATTATACCAACATGTATCTGAAACACTGTCTTAATTAGCAATATTAAAAAAACCTCATTTTTTGTACCTAAGGGATGCTAAATCAACACCAAAAACCAAAATTTACTGGAAGGCAAACTTCCTTCCCATTATGTAGTTTTGTGGTAGGTCATTTTGTGTGTGTGTGGGGGGGGGGGTGGTGGTGACAAAAGCCACCATAGTCATTCAAAATGGAGAAAGATGGAGGCACTCCATCTCTATCTGGGATATTCATGTGGAGACTAGACAATCTATTAGAGATGTCATATAATGGACCCTTATTAAAAGTAGAAGACCAGAATTAATCTAGAGACATTTCCAAGACTCTAATAATTTTAGCCTATTACTAGGTAGGAACAACCTATTAAACACAACACCTAACTAAATTGCTTTAAAAGGCTTTTTATCTAAAAAAATACTGTAATAAACACAAGAAAGCAAAATCGGAATCTTCCTATAATGGAAACCAAGATTTAAAAGCTCTACTAAACTTTAGATCTACCATTTTATAAAACGCAGAAGCGAGTTGAGATATGAGTGGGCCTAGGATTGAAAATACTACAGAAATCTATTTAAGAAACTTTACTATATATTTGCAAATGATGCCTATACCCTAATTTGAATTTTAACTTTTTCCCACAAAATCTTTAATCAATACCACTAAAAGCATAAAATGTAACTTTTTTTCTTCCCCACCTCTTACCAAAACATCGGCATAATATTAAGTAGGCCCCAAAATCAAACTCATTTTTTTAAAGATTTTATTCATTTATTTGACAGAGAGAGAACGCAAGCACAAGCACACAAGCAGGGGGAGCAGCAGAGGGAGAGAGAAGCAGGCTCTCTGCCAAGCAAAGGAGACGGACGCGGGGCTCGATCTCAGGACCCCGGGACCACAACCCAAGCCCAAGGCAGACACCCAACCGACTGAGCCACCCAGGCGCCCCAATCAAACTCCTTTAATTAGAAAGTCAGAGCAGCTCAAGACTCTAAAAATACTTTACCTTTAGAAATAGTTAAAGCAGGAGACCACTGTGATCTTAGAATATCGAGACAAATGCTGCCATTACTGTTAATATTTGGATGATAAATTCTTGTTGTAAATGCAACCTAAAATAAATAAGTAAAAACCTTTAGGTATTTTCCCCCAAGTAATATATAGAAGACTTTTAAGCAAGGCTTACAATACTGCGTGTCTCTCTCTCTCACACACACACACACACACACACATTCTCACACTCTCAAATGGCTGAAACCTATTTATACACATTAAAGGACTAGAAATTACAGAACCAAGTTTGTATATTCTGATCAAGATCTTTCAGGGTCTACCTCTCTTTAATTAAAATGGAAAATGTAACTTTGTGGCAAAAATTTTACTATCAATGATATGATGGGATATTCTGAAGGTTAACTTTGGCTCTGCAGTATCAAAAAGAGCATTGTGAACAGTAATCAACATTCATTAAAAAGTAAAGGAACTTCAGAATGTAAACCAAATTTATAGACCAACTCATTTAAGGTATCAAGTTACAAAGATATGTGTTTTAGTCTGCATTTCCACTGTACATAAAATAAAATTTGAATGATCGCAAGTGTTTCATCTAAAGTAACTATTATACTGCACCTATAACAGGATTGCAAAGATGGCTGAAGTGCCAACGTTGTTATTTTCTATTGTTATTCATACAGGTTGGTTTTATGTTAATTGCTCTGAAGAGTCAAGACCTTATGCTTTTAATAACTGTACACCAGGCACCTCAGTGCATTAAGCAACCCTAAGTTTTGATAGGTTTATTATTATATATGCAAATGCAAACCCCTGAAAGACAGCCCATGTGAACCCCAACAAACATAGCATAGGCTGCAACAATATGGGCAAATGCACAGGAAACTAATACTTGAAGCCTACTATTACAAAGGTTAATAATACAAATCTGTATGAGCATAATAAACGGTGGGAAAAGCTTCCACTTAATGTATCAAAGTCTTGCAACATTAAGGATAAGTCAGTTCTTACCTCCATTTACAAAGTTCAAATCCAGGTCTAACTGCTCTCTTAACTAAAGGTTAAAAGTTAGCATTCTGTACTGGTGACTTAATACATATATATTTAGCCTTAATTATTCTTATTCACTACATACACACACCCCACCCCAATTTAGCCTTATTTATGTAGAACGATTTCTAAGAATATTCTACTCCTCTGAAATAATGCACAGATCTTATTTACTAATGGATTTTGGGGGCAAATACTTGCCTTAGGTGGTTTGAAGGGGTAGTCTGTAGGAAAATGAATTGTCAAAAAGAATACACCGCCTTGGTATGGGCTGTCATTCTGTGAAAAGAAAAATTTGCTTAACTCTGATATTTAAAGTATTACTCCTAAATAATCCATGTAACATTTCTATTTTCTAAGCATTTCTTTAACATGAGCCAAGATTACCTGTTTATGCTGCAGTAGTCTAAATTATTCCACAATTCAGTTCATATTACTAAAAACTACACAATCAAAATTTACTATAGAACAATGAACCCTTATTTACTTAGACCCCATTTTATATAAGTCACCAAAGAACTGAAAAATTAACCAGAAACCAACAGATGCTGATTTTCATAAAGTATACGCAGCAATAAAGTCTATATACAGTACTATATATCAAACCTGAATTTGAAAATAAGGTCTTATATTTATTTCCTCTAATGATAGCCATATACACATATATGGGCTTTGTACCTCAACACACCACTCTGGTCACTTTGGCAAACCAAAATGTTGGCTATTGCAGGTTAACCCATAACTACCTTCAACAGGTGAAGCAAAACAAACAAAATAGGTTTTAAATTAAGTTTAATTCCCAACTGGCTCCTGAAAATTTTCATTCTTTAAAACGTTTATTTATTTAAGTAATCTCTACACCCAGCATGGGGCTCAAACTCATGACCCTGAGACTGAGAGTCACATGTTCTTCCAACTGAATCAGCCAGGCACCCCTCAAAATTCTCATTTAAAACCATGAAGGTTTTTTTTTTTTTTTTTTAAGATTAGAGAGTGTGTGCGTGTGTGTGCAGGTGCACGTGCGCAGGACGGAGGGGCAGAGAGTCTTAAGCAGACTCTGCTAAGCATGGAGTCTGACTTGGGGCTTGATCCCAGGACCCTGAGATCACTACCTGAGCTGAAACCAAGAGCTGGATGCTCTACTGTGTCACCCAGGCGCCCTCAAAAGCATGGAAGATTTTTTTTCAAAAGCATACTGAATTCTCCACAACAAATCAATACACAGGATTACTAGATTTGGAAAACAATGTGCAACATTTGCTCTTCCACTTCAACATGGAAAGCAGAAAATTTCAAGCTATAGCATCACTCTTCCTCCTTTGTTGTTTTGCTTATTATAATCTGAGTATGAAAAACTCTTAATAAATAACATTTGGGAAACAATTCTTGGTAGAATTTTACATTTAATTTAACCAATAGCAGGAAAAAGATATCACTGTATTCCCATTTTATAGAAAAATAAAAATGGGACTTGAAGAAATAATTTAGGTGTACAAGTGGTATAAGAACCAAGACTGAAACCCAGGTCTTATGAAGAACACTGGTCAAAATGGATCAGAGTGAGGACAAAAGACAGTGACCTCGTTAAAAACTTTAAGGTAAAAGCTGAAAACATGAAAACTGCTTAACTGCTTCTGGATATGCAAAGAAGCTACCCGGTGATGTCTGCGACAATTTACAGTAACCCAGTTATTACCAACATCCATTCCTCTCCATTAGAGAGAGTACGTGCACAGTGCTAATTATAAGCCTTTTACTATGCCCATTCTGGATGTCAGGAAAGTAAAAACTTTTCCAAATCTAACACTTTTAATACAGCTCATTTAATTCCCAGCCCTCTGTGAAATAGTTAGAATTAATCTAACTTGATTCTTGGGATGCCTAGGTGGCTCAGTCTGTTAAGTGTCTGCCTTCAGCTCAGGTCATGATCCTGGAATCCCAGGATCGAGCCCCACATTGGGCTCCCTGCTCATCAGAGAGTCTGCTTCTCCCTCTGCCCCTCACACCCTGCTTGTGCTCCCTTTAACAGATAAATAAAATCTTAAAAAAAAAAAATCTAACTCTGTTCTATAGATCAGGTATATGTAAGGGACACAGAGAAGAATTTCTTATCTTGATGGGCTAACATTCTGGTAAAGAAGAGACATGCAATAAAATGTTGCAAATATTACGAAAAATGAACAGGGCATACCTGCAACTTGAGGAAAAATGTCAATTTACTGATGAAGAATGAAGTTCAAAGAAACATACAACTAGTATAATGAAAGAGCTACACTTTGTGTCCTTCTTACTCCAAAGCCCTTTTTTTTCATATTGTCTACAAAATTTTAATTCAAAAAACTAAGACTGCTAAGCGGCATATAAAAAGTATAGAAAAAAATCAAAGCACAGAATATGATCTAAGTAACATACCTTTGTTAACAGCTACATTAACTGGGAACAGATGCTTCAAATGGCATAATTTTACAAAACAGACTAATATGGAAAATGTTTATACAGTGTATAATGAACCATTGAGGGTTCTCCTAAACAGTAAAAGTTTTTATAAAACCACATTACCAAAGTTCTAAGTTTTTATTCCAAGTTTCATACAATCACAAGTACTGTATCTGACTGCTTCTGAATAAAGGCAATCTAGTGCTAAGATTTAGGCAAAGCCAAATTTCTTTTCACTTATAAAAAAAACAAAAAAAAGAACTTAGGGATGAAAGTATTTCAATGTTCAAATTTAACACTACAGTTCCATCAACACAAAGAGGAAAAACTGGTAAAACCACAAGATCCAGAGGTCACCAAAGTATACTACCTAAAAAACTGAAGCTCTGTATCAAATTTATTATAAACTGAAAGCAAACAGAAAATAACGAAAACAAAGAATACTTTCATCAGTAAACTGACCTAAGTCTTAGAAATTCAGAATTTATTCTGGATCTCTTTAGACACCTTCTGCACCCTGGTTTTAACTCCAATTTGCAGTCCAAAGTTGCTCCTTCTCAGTGTCTGTACTCCTCCCCTAGGGCAACCATTAAGTGCTGGTATTCCCCCAGATCCATCTTCTGCTTCTATCTCCTGACCCATACTTCAATTTTTCTCTAGTATACTTATTAATTCCAGGACATATATATTCAAATGCCTATAAATATTTATCCTTGGATGTCTCATGTGTCCAAAACTCAAACCACAAACCAGGAACAGATCACTGATCATAGTAGTTATTAATCTTAAAGATCCTTAAAAATCTCTTCAACTAGCTTCCTCTCCTTTATGCTGTCACTACTCCATTCAAGATCTTACTATGTTTTGTTTATATTATGGCAATGGCTTACTTCTGGTATTCCTGCCTTCACTGTTTTTTTCTTCTAATTTATCCCTTACCCTAATGCTGTTGTTGTCCTAAAACACAAGTTACATCCCTGCTTGAAATCTAGCACAGCTTTCAAGATAAAGTACAAACTCCTAACTAAGCACACAACAAGGTGCTTTATGATCTCCTTCCCACCAATATAGCTGGTCTCATCTTCCACCTCTTTCTCCTGAATATGCCCTCCTTACTGCACTTAAAATATTTCACATCTCCTTTTTTCCTAGTATTTATTTCTTCTACTTGAAATATTCTTATCTGTATCCTTATCTTCTTCATCTCTAGGACCATACCTACACTGTAGGATCCATATCAAGCTTAAATGTCTTTAAAAAGATAATACAGCCTTCCTTTATTTAGTTCAATATGCTTGTTGCCCTTCTTTTATACCTTTCTATACAACACAGTTATTACTATCCAACATACTTATATAACTTACTTTTATTTTCCTCTTCCTCTAGACTACAAAGTTCCTTAAAAAGGTACTGAAGAGAAGAGCTGTCACGCATCATTAGCCTTTGCAAGAACTGAATACACTTAAAATAAGTTGAAAAATAACCCTTATGGACCAATAAGACAATACCTATGAACGAATTATCGGACCAGAAGGTTTTTGCAGCTGATTTTGCTCAGGCTGCCAAAGATTACGTTATATTACCCAAAAACGGTACTTTCTTCCATTACTGTATCAAAGATTAGGTGGAAGTCAGTGTGGTTCTCCAAATAACTTCAAAACATCTTTATGTCAGCTCCATTTCCAATTATAGAAAAATCAAGTGTATAAATATCAGATGAGTTAATTTCTCCTAAGTGCATCAATTGTTAATGGGAACTACCCTTAATACAAAAACAAACAAAAAACATAAAAACAACCAAAGTTTAAAAAACCACATAGCCAGCAATGCTCTGTCAATTCTTTCAAAGGTTTAGTTTTTATTAGTATTTGTGCTTCCAAAGTATCCTACCTTCAGAAAGAATCAGCCAATTTAAATAGTTACTAGAAAGAAGCATTTTCCTCATAAATTTAATGATCGAGAACATTTCCAGACTATAGAACGCTAAAATTCAATAATTAACTGTATTAAAACTTAAATTAGATGCTCCATTCCTTAGTTAGGAACCTTTAGTTATGTGGCACTGCCAATCACTTTTACTAACCTAAGAAGTACTCCAAAGCAAAACTACTTTTGTCACCATTTATCCTTTCAGCAAATCTGCAAATATATGGATTGTTATGCCACCAATGGCCCTATGTTTTAGCTCATTCAATCTGCATGTCACATACTAACAAAATAAAGCAATTATTTATCTAATCAAACTGTGATGTTTTATCACAAAAATGCAATCAAAAGCCAAAATAAGAATGAGTTATTTCATTGATGACTCTACAAGTAAGGGTAACTATTAACTATTTGCAAATTGGCATCTAAACAAGTGCTTATTTATAGTTTTTGCTTTTGTTAATCAGGGAATATTTAAATAGTTCTGATAATCAAGTATTTGTTTTTAAAAGCAGAGCTATCATTAATACACATTAAAAGGTTGCTGAAAAAAATTTACAGGGAATAGCCACAATCTGAAATAGGTATAAACAAGTGAAAAATGTTTTTTGAAAATAAAAGCAAATCAGGTCAACAGCTACAAAAAGGTCAGGATAAGCAATCTTCTTTTATTCTCTGGAAAATTACTAGTATAAACTACTCACACTTCACTTTCATTTACTCTAAGTATATTCCTTACCTTTTGGAAAGACAGTTCAATAAACAGTGAAGTCTCTAAGTCCAGCAGAAAAATATCACACTGGTTGCAAAGAGCTGGTTTATTATGCACACCATAGAAGTCTTGATTACCAACTCTTTAGTGCTTTATTAATACAACTAATTTTTATAATGAGGTCATCTTAAAGCACCATCTGGATCAAAGACGAGCTTTTATTTGCTAGAAATGTTAAGGTATTTTACGGAGTACTCTGCTTTGAAAATTTGTGCTCTATAATGAGAAAATTCTAGGAATTACAAATGCAAGTGCCTACAGAATCTAGGTAGGCACAATGAAGTGGATAGAAAGTGTGAGACACAAACTCCATATAAAAAAGGGAGGTAGCTGCTGCTCCATCCCAAGCCATTACTGCTGTGGAATGAAGGTCTAGTCTGGCTTTTTTTGCGAA
Source organism: Neomonachus schauinslandi (assembly GCF_002201575.2). Taxonomy (NCBI): domain Eukaryota; kingdom Metazoa; phylum Chordata; class Mammalia; order Carnivora; family Phocidae; genus Neomonachus; species Neomonachus schauinslandi. Next base: position 119,393,957 of record NC_058404.1, on the reverse strand, counting down.
GATTGCCAACTTTCAAAGTGTTCTGTGGACCAAACTGGGTAAAAGTCACACTAAGTTAACTATGTATTTAAAATAAATAAATCACAATTTTGTTACCAAATATTTTAAAGCAAAATAAAATTTACAACAGTAAAAACAGTCCTTGAGGTAACTGGAAGTGAACAATTCTGACTCTGAGGTTTCTTAAATTAGAATAATACAGATATATTTCAAATTAGGAAGCTAAATATCCCCCACTACCACCACCACCATGACCACCACCAAGTTTAACTTAGGTTGAGTCACAGTCTCCTTACCTTTAGGTCCTAACATTTCAGAATTACTCTAACTCAATCATCCCTGCTATGATTTCCCAGAAAATTTCTCCCACTAAGCACTTCATTTATGTATCACTTACTTCCCAACTTATCACACTTATTTTAATTGCCTGTCTCTCCCAGTAGATTTTAAGTTCCCTAAAGAATGAGAGGGACCATGTCTATCCTTAATGGCTGGCACACAGTGGGGGGATCACATTGATTGAGATAGAAAAAAAAAATTACTGCTATCAAAATCAGAACTACAGAATAAAAACTTACTAACTTTTCCAAGAGCATTTCTTCTTTTAGAATGACAGACATCTATCTATTGACCATTATCTCACCAAGTACATTACTGACATTATGTTGAGATTAAACCACCAAGGGGGGGGGTGCAGATTAAGACATACATATAACTTAAAAATAGAAATCCTCAAGTGCCTTCCAAGTAAAAAAAAATATTAAGTATTGTGCAAGATACAGTCTTACCCCAGGTTGTTTTACTGCGCTCTAATTCTGTGAAATTCTTAGATGGTATCCATAATTCTGAATATTCAATTATCCAGCATATACAGTTTCTTATCTACCCAGGATAGAAAGGAATTTTGCTGTATTCAAAATATCACTTTCTACCTAAAAATATTCAAATTTTGTAAAAAACTAAGGTTCTATAAAGAATCAAGTATCAAAATACAACAACAAAAACAGATTTTCAGCAGCAACAGGAATAAGATCTTTGAGTAACACCATGATAGAGTCAATAAATTAACTGGCTCTATAAGTAAAGGGAAGCTCTGTGACAATGCTTTACATTACTATGAAAGAAAAACTAGGATAAAGTGAAAATATATTTGATAGGTTAGAGATGCTATATTCCAGAACCTGAATACAGGGACAGACACATAGCACATGTAACAAATGACTAATTCATTAAATTGTTATGTCTTTCAAAAACAGTACAACTACGGCAATTCCAAAACAGTACTACAATGTCATAAAATAAATATAAGTTAAATACAAGTAGGTCAATGTTGAATTTTTAATTAAAAGCAGAATGTTTTAATTCTTAGTACTTACAGGTCCCATAATTGTGGCTTGCCAATGAAACACTAGGGAAAAACAAAACAAAACTGTTATCTAAAAATGTACTAGCTTTTTTGAAATTAGCCATTAAAATCAACTTGAGAGTTACTTACTATCATCCCCAACTGGACCTGCAGAACATTGTGCTGGAGGGTCACGGGCCAAATCACTAAGTTCCTATACCAAAACAGAAAATGATGGGTCATGTAACCATAATAAAAAAACGTAAGCAAGAAAAGAATTTTCACCCCATTCTTTAAGGAACATACAATCACAGTTCACATTAATAAATTCTAGGAGAAAAAGCCTAAGTAGCCATAGTCCAGTAGGCATAGATATGAAAATTGTTACACCAACAAAAGGTGTCCTTATTAAAAAAAGTTCTTATCAGATACTTTCATGGCTTAAGAACTTAGACAAAGCAGTTCTCAATATTCATGTTGTTTGCTGAAATTCTGGACATCTCAGAGGCCCTCGCCGTTTCTATTATCTTAAACCCTGTTATTTCTGAACCATACTAACTGCAGACCTCATTTTCCACTTGAAAACTCTCTCATGGGGCTAGGTAGGTATCCTTTTTGGTTTGATCTTATTCCTGCAACTCAACAATGTCTTTTATACAATGTTCAGTAAAATTACAACTCTGGAAGAACCTGAAGCTTGCTTGTTGTAAAACATGCAGTTTCTAAAATTCCATCTGACCTTATATTTACAAATATGTACTTGGCTCTTCCATGACTTGTATGTAACAAATATGGATAATGTAATAAAATACAGTGGTTTATTTTTTTTTTAATTTAAGAGAATATAACTTTAACTATATACACCTATATATAAATCTCTATAGGGATTTATAAACCCATGAGGTAATAGTGGGCTTCTAAGAAAGGGAATATACAATACTGCAGGGAGATAACTAGAGCAAACATTTGCCTCTATCATATGGTCAAAATGCACGTTAGGAAATAGCCAATTGTTCAGGAGCGATTAATCCAAATTCACTCCATTAAAACAACAACAACAAAAACCAATGCAGAAGAGTTGTCCTTGTGGTAATCATTTCACAAAATATCAGAACACTATGTAGTATATCTAAAACTAAAAACGTTACAGGTCTATTATATTTCAATTAAAACTGGGGTGGGGGGGGGAGGTTGCTCTGATACACTCTGCTAATTTGCTTCTGAAAACTCATACCAGATCTGCTTTTAGTATTATCAAAACAGCCAGAGATCCCAGGATTCACAATCTCAGGATAATGGAAGATCAGATCATTTCTGCTTGCCTTAGTAAATACACCTTCGTATGTTCAGCATATTTTAAAATGGGAGAAAATTCATTCCAACCACTTTTGATCCTGATCAGTAGAATTACAGAAACTCTTGAATGGAAGTTAAACAAATGGTTAAAAGAAACCATGTATGGTTTTTAGCTTAAAAATAAAAACAAACACCCTCACAAAATATCAAATGATTCTGAACCAAGTTTTGAAAACTATACTTTTTTGAATAAAAATAGAAATGTACTTGCAACCTGAATTGACTATCCATTATCAAGCAAATTACTTTTTCATAGGCCAGGTAAGTTTTCAATCAGCCACTTTTGTTATAATAGGAATCTACTTTATCATCTCAAGGCATAAATATTTTACTGTAGGTAAGAATCAAGTAGTCTAGTCTAACTGATATGAACAAAATTCTCCCATGTTCCAAGGCTTATTTATATAACAAGTTCTTCTGCTGAACTGGCCCACCAAAAAAAAATACCAAAAGTTAACTTATGCAGTCGAATTCCCTCTCTCCTTCAGGAACGTAAGGGTTCAAAAGAAAAAAAAACCAACCCGCCCCCCCCAACACAACTTACCTGTTCCAAACCACCCTCTCCCTCTTTCCAGAAAGATTTACCTCCTAGTTTCTTACAGTGATCTATCCCAAATTATTCACTTATTTGTTTAAATGCCTGAAAAGAAAATCTAGCAGTTATTTTTAAATAAAAACCAATCTAATGATAGGCTGATACAAAATACCCAAGTAACCCTGAAACAACTTCATTATAAATACAATTCCAAGAATCTATAAAGCTGATCTAGAACATACCAACATCCATTTGAAAATTACATTTTAATTATGAAAAATGTAAGAAAATGTTTCTTATAGAAGAAACAAGTTTTTAGGCACAATATTTATAAATCATTAAGCCTTTATATGCCAGCATTATTACTCTAGAGTGAAGGTCTAATTTCAGCTTTTCCCTCCTATAATTTCAAGATCTTATTCTCAAATAATTTCTAAGTGCCTTATTTTTCAAGTTTTCCATGACCAAGACACCTCTGAAGTAATCACCAAAGATCTAAAATTAGGCCAATTACCTTACGTACTAAAATCTACGTTAAATGCAACACTGAAAAAAATGACCAAAGTTATTTTAAGTATCAAAACAGGTCTTTCCTATCATGTACCAGTACTCACCTCTAAGAAAACAAGTAATTCTCATGACATTATTATGACCATAGCATAAGCAAATGAGATTACACAATAGCATCTTAGCAAGGAAAAAATCTGAGAAAGCAGAGTAACAACTCATCTTAAGACGCTCTTCTATATATATGACATTTTGTCTACTCAATAAATATCTTAACCTGCTTTCATGAAAATGCTTTTCCTTTACTCCAAACGTGATTGTAGTTAATGGTGTTTGGTTAATGGTGGCTGACAATCACCCATTACTCAGACAAGGCTAATCACAGAATTTTGTTCCTTCAGCCTCTGATCAGCTCAAAGGGTTGGAAAGTAACCTAAGCCAGGACCTGACCTAATGAAGTCCATCCATCTCTGCCTGGTTTTTCAAATTAAAGCTGGAACACTTCTTCCTTCTCTAAATCAGGAGCTGTAAGGATGTGACCTAGAGCTGTTGGAAGGCATGTGCCCCGAAATTACATGGTGAATCCAAAGAAAAAGAGACCACATTGAGCAGCAGAGATAGTAAGAGCTGACTTGGCATATACACATGCCATTTTAGTCCCTGAGGTTGTAGCTGGCTCTGGTTTCCTACAGCTATTTCCTTTGATCGTTAACCACTCCGGTTTCCTTCTAATAAATCCAAGGCCGGGGAAAACCCCAAGAGTGAGGAGACCCATTCTAAGTAGAGCGCTACTGGGACCCATACAGACTATCCTACTAAAGCACAATGTAATGCTCAAGTCTTGTTTTTTGAAAAACATGTAAGAAAGAAATCTAAATGAAGCAGTCTTAAAATTAAGCTAGAGGGAGCAGTCATGTGTCCTGTCTAGAAACTTTTAATCTAGGGTGCCTGGGTGGCTCAGTCGTTACGTATCTGCCTTTGGCTCGGGTCATGATCCCAGGGTCTGGGGATCAAACCCTGCATCGGGCTCCCTGCTCTGCGGGAAGCCTGCTTCTCCCTCTCCCGCTCCCCCTGCTTGTGTTCCCTCTCTGGCTGTCTCTCTGTCAAATAAATAAAATCTTTAAAAAGAAAAAAGAAAAAAAAAAAAGAAACTTTTAATCTAATCACAGAAACCAGAGATTTAAATCCATTTCTAAAATGAAAAGTGCAATATGTGCTATTAAAGTTTCACTATCAAAACATTTATTCACTTACAGGAAGACTGCATTTTTGGTGTCCAGCAGGTTAGGCTTGAATAATACCAAGATAAAACATGAATGCCTTTCCCAACAGACTGAGCTTATAGTAGGCACAATGCAAAAACAAAAAACTACATTTCAACAACTTAAGTGCTTTAAAATAAAGGCATCCAAATGCTTCGTGAATCCTAAAAAGGTAACCACTAACCTTGCCTAGGTTTAAAAACAGTGACAACTGAGCTAGGTCTTGATGGAGAGAGATAAGCATTCCAAATAGAGAAACTCAAAGTTGAGGGTGTGAAAGAACACAGGCTGTAAAAATTTGCTTATAGTCTGGCATACCAGAAACACAGCAGGGCACCGGTAAGGAAGCAGCGCATGTGACCACAAAGGTTAACCATGGCTGGATCTTTCATGAGCTTTGAATATGTCAAAGACTATCCTAAAGGCAATGGGAACCGTGGATAGTTTTTTTGTTTTTGTTTTTTTAAGATTTACTTACTTGTTTGAGACAGCGAGTGAGAGTGAGGGAGCATGGGTGGAGGGAGGGGTGCACAGAGGGCACCCTACATGGGGCTCAATCTCACAACCCATGAGATCATGACCTGAGCTGAAACCAAGAGTCAGATGCTCAACTAAGCCACCCAGGGGCCCCGAACCATGGATAGTTTTTAAGCAGGAATAAAACAAATCCAATTTGGTTATTTTTAAAAAATGTACTTGGTCAATAGTACACTAGAAGGAATGCTTTTAATTTTTTAACTTACTAGGTCATAGCCTAAAAGTACCCATGAATCTGTGTACCCAGCCTGTTAAGTAAAGCTTAACATTTTTACTACACTACCTTCATATTAAAAAAAAAAAAATGCTGCGGATATAACTGAAGATCCCTCACATACTCCTCAAATTCCATTCCCTTTCCCCCACAGAAGGTAACAGATTATGCCAAATTTGGCTTCTCCACATTTTTATACACTACTAGATATGTATCTTTTTCACATATAGCATTATTTTGCAGGTCTTCAAATTTTAAGAGAAAAAACTATGAACCTTTACATAGACCTATACCTATGTATCTCTCTCTATATATATATATTGTTCAGAACGTTGGCTCTTAACTTTTTATAACAAGGACTTCTAAGACTGAGTAAAGCTACTGACCTTCTATCCCCCCAAATACACATAAGCCCGCACAAAATTTTAATTTGTGGGGTATCACAGACTCATCCCCCTATTGTAGGAATCCCTAATACAAAGAACAAAAAAACAGGTTAACTACATTAGGAAGCTAGAGCAGTAATTCAGGTGAGAGAAGAACACGAGAACTAAGTCACTGAGGATGATAAAAGATCTTAAATAACAAGCATTTTACCCTTACAACAATCTTATGGAAACAGGCCTTACTTCTACTCTACATCAGAACCCCTTACACTAGGGGAAAGATTGCATTCAAGTGTAGGACATACTAAGCTTTAGTTTATCTACTAAACACTTGAAACTTAGAGGTCTAGGGATAGATTTCAAATGGCTGCTTTTTCAAAAGGGTGTCCTTACATCAAAGATGTATTTTAAAAAATTTGATATGGCATTTGGCAAACTGAAGAAAAAAATTTCAACTGTACCAACCCAACTCTGTTCTACTCAAGGTGTACTTACTGGACTTAAGATCAATTTTCAATGAAGCACCCACTCAAAGAATTTTCAAAAGTAATTTTGCCTTTGGTTTTAACTTATGAAATGACTTTAAATCCTTAACTTTCATAGGCTTTAGAGACAAAAACAATTTGTAGAATTATATGAAGAACTGAAACCGTTAGCTCTTTGCTTCCTAGTAGAGAGTAACAGTGGCAAGGACCAGAGAGAACAGCTCACATCTAGCACCTGTAAATCTTCATACTGTTAACCATCTCTTTCCCCAAGGCCAGCATTATTAAGGTGGGCTCTTGGCCAACTATTAAGACCACTAAAATAGCAAAGAGGTTGGCAGGGAGACTGGTACACACTAGTTGCTAATAGCTCCACTCACGGTGAAGGGACACTAAAATGGACCAAGGGCATACAAGGACATAAAAAAATAAAACCTCACCAAAGTTAGACATCTCTTTGCCATGGTGTGTTCTCCTGGAGGGAATTTCCTTTTTGGATCATCTTCCTCTGAACTGCTTCTCCTGAAACCTTCCCGCACACCTGGCTAGCATGAGAATCCAGGCCTCTTCTCCCTTAGAAATATGCTTCCTTTCCATTTAAAAGCCTAAACAGACTCACAGGATAAGGAGTCAAGCAAATCTCTCTAAAAGGCACCAAAAGGACAGCTTAAGCCATTGAGTGTTCTCATCTGGAAGTACATAATTACACAGTAAGGAGTTTGACCATTCCTTTTCTGGGACTCATAAGAGAAAGTCTATACAGTTTATCTTGAGAAAGATCTTTGATCATCTTTGATCATTATAGCGCACAGGATCTCTTTGACCGCTGTTAGAAGAAAATCATGAAAAGGCTGAGACACTGGCTTAGAAGTCTAAACAGACTAAATATCTGCTTCTTGCTTCTCTCGCTACATCTTACTCATTTCAAAGAAGTGAAATGACTAACCATAGACTATGAAGAACAGGAAGCCAAGGTATTAAACACAGAGGTATACAGAAATGATAGGGAAGTATAAAAAATGGTCTCTGCCTTTAAAGAGTTTATAAATTGGAAATCTAAGAACTATTTATGAATAATGAAGCTACACAGCAGCCATGCCAGATCAGTGTCCAGTAAGGTTTAATGCCTCTAAGAATAACCATTTAAACATTCTGCTAGGGGCGCCTGGGTGGCTCAGTTGGTTAAGCGACTGCCTTCGGCTCAGGTCATGATCCCGGAGTCCCGGGATCGAGTCCCGCAGCGCAGGGAGTCCGCTTCTCCCTCTGATCCTCCCCCCTCTCATGCTCTGTCTCATTCTCTCTCAAATAAAAAAAAAAAAAAAATCTTTAAACATTCTGCTAAACATTCTTCCAATGATAGCCACCACTTGTATGTTAGATTAACATAACCAAAGTCAGCATTTATGAAAACAAAGATGATTACTATGGTAAAGCCAAGTTCATGGGTTCCATCCTTGAGTACAGTAATTATCACCATGTTCACAATCACCTGTTATCCCATACTCCACCATTCATCTTATACGTTATCACACAAAGGTCATAATGATAGTAGTAGCATAGATACAATTCCCATCATCACTTTTGGGAAAACTCAGAAGTTCATGCCATTACTGAAAGGTAATTTCTTGTATTCTATTAAAGAGTCCATTTCTTTAAAAACTTTTGACTTAAAGACAAGATGTGTATAACTATGTGAATCAGCACTATAAAGACAGTCCTTGCCTCTTAAAACCTACACTGAGCAACAGAAAGTACTACCTTGGGGGCTGGATGAGATGAGGCCATGAGGTGGGAGGCAAGAAGAGTGCCTTTACAAGAAATTTTGAGGTAAGAATCACCCTCAAGGAGCCTTTACAACCTAGCAAAATATAAAAGTACATATTCAGACCAATGATAGGACAAAATGCAGTACACTTAATTGCCTAATTAGGCAGATGAGAACTGCTCTAATTGTTCTTATGAAGATCAGGTTTACCATGAAGCAAACAATTTTCTTATTACGTTTAATGTTGTGAAATTTCTATATACCATGTGTAGACACAAATGATAACGAAGGAAACAGCAAACATTTCAGAAATGTATCCCTACCATAAGTTATTTCAGAAGGAAGCTTGGCAAAAATATTATGGGATCTGAACAGATCCCATACAGTTCCTTATACAACTATAGACTTAAGAATGAGAAGGAATAGTCACTTTAAAATCATTTTAGTTTGGAATTTATAATTTCTGAGAAATCCTGAAAGTTTCTTTTAGCTTAAGGATTAACAGGTAAACCATGTCTCATTGTATCACTGACAATACATTAATTTCCTATTTAGTTGTAATTACAGGTGAGACAGTGTGCTTGCTCGTCTAATTAGACAAGATATAAAGAATGGGTTGAATGAATACTACTACCATTTTCTTTCTTTAGATCACCACTTAAATCACTTAAATTTATTCAAAGCTATTCTTCTATAGGCACTATTCTAAATGAGCAAAACCAGAAAGCCAAATTTTGGTTTTCAACTTTGATACATAAAAACATACAAGACATTTCATAGATTTTAAAAAACAATGGGGCGCCTGGGTGGCTCAGTTGGTTAAGCAACTGCCTTCGGCTCAGGTCATGATCCTGGAGTCCCGGGATCGAGTCCCGCGTCGGGCTCCCTGCTTGGCAGGGAGTCTGCTTCTCCCTCTGACCCTCCTCCCTCTCATGCTCTCTGTCTCTCATTCTCTCTCTCTCAAATAAATAAATAAAAAATCTTAAAAAAAAAAAAAAATAAAAATAAAAAAAATAAAAAACAAAATTAACAGCAGTCCAGTGGTGGAAAACATCCAATTATACATTAGCTTTGAAATGATAACAAGGCTAGGATGAATGTGAACAAGTACTCTATCCTAAAAATGAGTAAGTAACCAAGTAGTGATTCACAACTGAAACCTACAAGGCCAAAATATGACAAATCCAGCTATGAAAAGTTCAAAGTCTGAATGATACAAGATTATGTTGAAAGTATTGGAGATAAAAATCAAATGTTTAAGGGAAAGTATAGAACACTTTATTGAATTTTTCTCTTCCCCAAATAACAAGGCAGAGGGTAGTTTTGAGAATCTTATCTACCAAGGTTAACTTGGCTAGTAAGTTATTCACTAAACGCATCTGTTCTTAATTACACTGTTCAATTTTCAAATAAGATCATTGCTGTTGTAGCAAAACCAAATCAACACAAATTTTCCAGTTAAAGAATGAAAATACTTTAACTTTGCTAATTTCAAAATAGTTCGACACTGAGAATTAAGTATAGTTAGAAAAACCACTCTAAAATGACAAAATATAGTATAGGTAAAATATTTAAACTACCTTTAATAATAATGGGTAAATCTGATAATATGACTAAAGATTCCCTTTTAATTTCTTTTCAGTTAAGTGTTTCTCATACTTGATTTATATTCTTGAAAGCTAAGTTGTGCAAGGTGACAAACACCTATTCGTGTGTTTATGTGCTTTTTTCTTCCACTCAAAGCAGAGATTCTCATGGGTAATGACAAGGCTTCCTTATTTTTTATCTCCTGGGACTAGACTACTGTGCCAAACAGAGCAAAACCTCAGTTAAGTATTGATTAAATGAGTATCCCTAGGTCTGTGGGTCTTAACCAGAGGCAGGCCTCAGAATCACCTAGGGGACATTTCAAAATTATGCCTGTTCCCACAGAAAATGATTCCATAAATCTGCTAAGATCCAATATACTATATTTTTTAAGATCTCTGCTCAATATCCTGATATATAAATGCAACTCATGTCAAAACCCACAAACAATATAGAATGCAAAACCCAATCTAAGATTAGAGACTTTAATCTGAAAACTTTTATGTCAGTAGTAGAAAGCTAGTATCTTCTTTACTAGAAAAGGATCATTATAGTCAAAAGGATTTGGAAAATCTTCAAGAATTGACTGTGTATTAGACTAACAAGGGGTACTGAATCCTTGAATTAAGTAACATATAACCTAACAACAGATACAAGTAGTAGTTTTCCCCCTAGTTCTAGTGAGAGTATTCAACTTTGTATTTGTAGGAACAACGAAAACTACAATACTGCAGATGAGGATGATAAAAGCAATGTTAAAGTAAGTCACTCTTAATAAAATTAAACACCAAGGTCACCGTGATTAGCATCCATGAGTCACACAACCATCCCACAAATTTAGCTGGCTACAGAAGCACCTTGAGGGTCTTAAAGAAACCCCTGCAAAACCATGTATGCAGCCTACAGGCTCTTTGGGGATAAGTGTATTTTAAGATACCCCTAGCAATTAGTTGGCACCTGGTAGTTCCCACAGTCCTTGAAGAGACTAATCAAAAAGAAACTCACTCCTGCTTTCAAAACTTAGGTTAGTGAACGGCTTAGTTCACAAGTTAGCTATAACCTGAGAGTAAGAGTAAAGTCAAATCCCAATTATTTAAATGTGAACTGGGAAAGGAGAGCAATAGCTTATCTCAGGTAGCAAGACCAAGTAACATTCATTCATTTGATGGAACAGAAATCGAAATGGTTCAGAATAGCAGAACAGCATGGAGTTTAAGAACTTAAGCTCTTGAGGTAGACTATCTGATCTCTTAGTCACTTAACTAGCCGTGTGACTAGACAAGGAACTTAACCTCTCTGTGCCTGTTTCCTTATGTATAATATTGAATGGTAAAGAGCATCTATCTCAAGAGAACTGTTGTGAGGATTAATGAGTTGATTCTTATAAAGGGCTTAGGAACAGTGCTTGGTACATAATAAATGCTAAGTCCTAACTATTATTAGCAGTACAATAATGCAAAAGAAAACCTTTTTGATTATCAAAAACCTAAAAGATGACAGAACAGTTAAGACACATTGTGGAGCCAGACTGTGCAGGTTCAAATCCCAATTCTGCCATGGTATAACTCTGGGTGTTTTTTGACCTTTCTGTGCCGCAGGTTTCTAATCTTGAAATGGGGTAACAATTTAATTGTACCTACTTCCTTGAATGTTGTAATATTAAATGAGTTAATACAGGTGTCTCAAATAGTTCTGACACATTGCAAACACTCAAAACATTAATCCTCTAGGCTCGGCTCACATATTTTATGTAAAGTTCTTTTTAAACTTCCCCAAAATACAAGCACCATAGTTATTCTGTTTAATGGGAGTAGTAAAATTGTCTATGGTCCTCAAACACCACTAATCAACTTGGGAGTTCCCATTTTTGATTCTTGTTGTTTAATAAATAGCCCTATAAAACCATACTACAGCTTATTAAATAAATAATATAGTAGAAAACCAAGTAAGATTATTTGATAAGGATGCCTGGTCTAAGAAATACTCAAAATACTGCAACGTAGCTTTAGGAAAAAACAAATCCAAAGGCTTGTCCAGATGACTACTAATGGCTAAAAATATCCCAATGATAAATATTTCAATAAAGTATCAACAACAAATACAGACATCTTAATGTTTGGAATTTGGGGGCTTCAGACAGTAAATTCAAAACAAAGAGATACATGACACAAAAAATACTATACTAACATCAATGCCTACTTGACCTCGTATTTCTAGAACAGAGGTCCCTAAACGAGCCATTTCCCATTACCTCTCTACTCACTAAAATTCTGTTTGGATCTTGGATTTTTTGTTTTGTTTTTCTTCAAGTTTCATCCTGTGATTCTGACACTAACAGCTAAATACCAAGCCACGTGCCTTTCAAAAACTTTATATAGGTTGAATTAACAGTCCCACATAAACACTGTTTCTTCCAATTTGGAAACTATTATATCCAGTTTCTGTATTACGCATACTTTCAAAATATTTACAACAGAAGACAATCTGGTATTAATGAAAGAACTAAACCAGGGAAGTTCTTTAATTAAAGTTTGAGGATTAAAAATAGTGATATTAAATAGCAGTAATAATAATCTGAGTGCCATGTGCTAGGGGCCTGTTCAAAGCCACACATTAACCTCTTTAATCCTAAAATAAAATCTAGAAACCTAGTTTTGCTCACTGCTGCATCCCTGGTGTCTAGAACATACTAGGCACTCAACTATTGTTCATACATAACAAGTATTCATTTTAGAGAGGCATACAAATAACTTGTCCACTCCTAGAACTCTAACTGGAGTATTTTTACTCCAAAGTTCACATTCTTAATTATATTGCCTCTCTAGAGCTTTTAAATCAGTAAGTGTTGTCACAGGAGTTGGGTGTCACCTGTAAAAGAAAAAAAATCAGTGAGACCTTCCTTTAAAGTGTTCTGTTCCACACACATAAAAAGCTATGGATCTGAAATTATTCCACATCTTAGTAACCTGAACTAATTCTCATATATAAAAGATTTTGATTCGTATTGAATGTTATATTCTTTGTATTAACTATGCTGTAAAATATGACTGTGCTTCTCCAATGTATTGCTGGCCTTAGAAGTGATCAGAGATGCTTAATCCTTTTTACTTTAAATCTTAACTCCTAAAAATTTTTTCCTTTCCTTTTCTATTCTCTCAAAAACAAAGATTTAAGTTTATATTTCACATAAACTCACAATGACAATGCAATGATGGACTACATCAAAATTCAAGATTTCAGCCTTAATACATTGCGTGAAGATCTGAACCATCATCTTTCATAATACGTTTGGTTAAATAAACTCCAAAGTTACACGTATTAAATAAAATTAGGCAGCATCAAGTCTACTTAGTAAAGCCAAGTCCTTGCCATTCCTTCCACGTAGAGCCCCCCTTAAAAAAAAGTAACCCATCCAAAGCGAAGTTTCTAACCCACAACCTCCTCTGTCTTCTAGTTTTAGTAAGGCTGAATTTATTCCATGACATTTTTTTCAAGTTAGCTGTAAATACTCCACCCTCCTCGATTGTGCAAGAATCAAACACACCACACATAACACAAGTTACAAAAAAGGGAAATACAGTCTCAGAGTTTGAATATAAAGTCTTGAGCAGGTTGTCTTAAGAGCTGTGTACAATCTGATGTCAAAGTTAACATTTAACAAAGAATATTATTTCATATTATTACGAAAGGAGATGCCGGAAAAAGCCTGAACCAGTTAAAGCAGCCGCCATCTTAAAATGCGGGATAAAGTTAGAGCAAGAAAATGAGACTAAACCACCGGAGGTGGAGGTTCCGCTTACCCCCCCATCCCGAGCCTCGAAAAATCCTATTTTTTCAACTTCTATCGATAGTTTATATCAAACCACGTTTTAAGTAGCGAAACAATCTTCTCCGAGAGTGTTATTAAATGAGCTGAGGCAAAATAGGTGCACCGAACCTTCCCTTCCTGCCATCACACCCCAGTCCCTCCTTCCCCCCAAAAGAAGGGAGCTTCCAGAAGCCTTTTACATCAGTTCCCGGTGTCCCTCTGATAAATAGCTTCGGGTGAGAAGTTTCTAACTACAAAACACAGAAAGTAGTAACATAGTGTCAGCCCATCTCCTCCCAACCCCACTTACTCTTGTGTAACCTGCCCAGAGTCGATGAAGTTTTGACTAGGCTCATTCACTACATTTCAGCCGCCAGGAGACTTCTACACCGACTCCCAATTATTCGGGACCCGCCAGATTTCAATGATCTTCTCCCCTATGAGTTTCTTATGATTCTTCCCCCTAGAAAACCCAAGAGCCTTTCTCTTACAACTGAAGTTTTTAAGCACCGAGAATAGGAAGCGCCATGACATCTGCGGGAGGTCTCTCGTCAATTCTGACCCTCAAACAAGAACTCTTCTTTTAGAAGCAGAACCAAAGCGCCTGAAGTCACTCTCCCCCACCCCTAATTTGCACCGATTCCACCGAAACATAAGATACACCTCATTCGCCACAAGTGTTCTGTTTCTAGCTTTAAACCGCATTTCTTTAAAGTACATCTGCGTTTCCCATCCCCCAACAGAAGTGACCCAAGGAGAGACGTTTTCGTAATTATACTTCCTCCCCACCCCCACGCTTTCCTCCGAGACTAAGCCTTCCTTTCCTCCCACGACCCCATTCCCTTCAGCCCCACGGGTTACCTTATTAATCCGTTTCAGCGCCATAGTCTGTGCTTTTCGTCTGGCTCCTCACTCTCTCGGTGTGTGCTCAAAGGTCCGGCCAAAACTCTTGATTATCCGGGCGGCAGGGAAGGATTGTCTCTTCGTCTCACACCGGCTCTGCCAGACACAGGCGCCTTTTGCAAAAACGGAGCAGATCAGCACTCGTACAGGCCCCGGATGAGAGACCCTGATGAATCCAGGTCCCTTAAAACGGTCGCGATCCGGGGTGGGTGGGGTGGCGTGGCAAAGCCACCAACAGCCTCTATGCCGTGCTTCGGCCCGAAGAGGAGGCGAGGGTGACGGGAAGAGCGGAGGGGCGGCTACAAGTTTGACTTCCCGGCCTCTCGAAAGGAAGAGACCCGGGTGGGAGAGGAAGAGGCGTAGGAGAAAGGGGTGGGTGCGGGGCAGGGTCCGGAGCCCAGCAGAGGAGGAGCCGGGGCCTAGTCGGCGCTATGCCGGCGTCACTAGGGCAAAGAAAGGCTAGGGGGGAGGGGGAAACAGGAGACTCCGGACTGACGCCGGGCTTCTTTCGGTTTCTGCTCAAAGGTGCGGCCAGGGAGGGGAAAGAAATAATAGAGGAAAGACTTGATGTGTGTTGCTGTCCCCGCAGCTACAGCTATTCTGTGTCGGCCCCTGACGCCACCGTACACTCCGCCTTCCAGCGCGCTCCCGCACGCGCCCGCCCAGCCACCACCACCACGCGCCCGTGCTGCCCCTGAGGCTCCGGCTCAGGCGCGAGGACGCGCCCATTCCCCCACCCCCTTAAACAGGAGAGGCCCTGGCTTCCCCAACCTTCCCACCCTACCCCACCCAACAGGCTGGTCACTCAAGCCACCCCAGGCCTGTATTTCCCCTCTTACCCGGCCGGCCAGTGGGCCGGCCTCCCTTCCCTTCCCCTAGCCGTCCACACCCACGCGTACAGAGGGGCCGGGGCCTCCCTCAAGCTGCGGCCTCGGCCTCCTCCCCGCGCGGCAGCTGGTGCCTCCCCGGCCCTACGGGGCTCACGCGCACGACACAGCCACAAGATGTCCGCTCTGACGGAACTACTGCCAGCTGCCACGCTCCGCCCCTCCCCCCTCCTCCTGCCTCTTCACCGCCGCGTATCAGTCCGCCAACGCCGCCGTCGCGAGCACAGGACGAATCTAAAGGTGAAGGGGAACGGTTTACTTCCTACGTCCAAGGCCGAGTTTATCTGTGCTACCCCCTTTTCCTTCTTTTTCGGAACAGCACCTTCTTACTAAACAGATCGGAGATTGGACTGGGAGGGCGGGGGCCGGAGGCGGGTCATGGGCTGGGGGGGGAAGGGTGGACGAGCGGCGGAAACCCTCAGATTCAGAGAAGCATCGAGAACCGGAAGAAGACCATGGGAGGAAGGTAATGGAAGCGGCAGCTGCGCGGTCGAGACCCACGCCCCTCCCAGCAGCGTCCCCCAATTTCCTCACTTGGTATTGAGGCGGCGGATCTCGCGAGAATCTCGTGGCTGGCTAGCAGGAGCTATAGCTCTGCAATGACTTAAGGGCAGTTTTGTGCGCTCTTCCTGATGGGGGCCCGCCCCCCAAACCCACAAATTCTCGCGAGATGCAATAGGCACCGGCTCGAGTTGGGGCGGGCTGTCTCCTGGAAGCACCGCCCCTGAATGCTTATATTGGTGGGAGGGAGAGGAAATGGAATTCCCCGGACTGGTTAGAGCGCGCGCCGACACATCCGTCTTTCACGCGCCCAATCAGGAATGTGCAGTGGGAGGTACCACGGTCTAATTACTAGATGCCTTTAGTCCTGGTTGATCCGGGGTTTTGAAGTTTTCGGTTAAGCAGGTGAGCGGTATTTACTCGCCTGCCCCGTGGGCTGGTTAACCAGTGGGAGGAGGCACCCCTCAAAATGGGAACAGTCATTTTAAGTAGAACCCAGCGGACCGCTGATCAGCGCTCTCACGTGCTGAAATATAGTGCATTTCTGACCTAGAGGGTCAGTGTTGAAAAGAGTGGGCCCATATAGCCCTTCCTAGAATTACAGCAGGCTAGAAATCAAATTCAACTATGAATTAACAAGGAGGATGGGGAGATAGGGGCGGGCTGTTTATTTGCCTCGCCCCATCCGCCAAGATTGAGATAACGGGAATAGGCTTAAAAACTTTCCTCCTCTTTCTTTCAATTTCTAGATCCACAGAGTTGCAGAACTCAAGAGATCAGAGTTTTGGGTCAGAAAAACTTGTTACTTAACTGAAATATCCGGGCGGGGCAGAAATAGAAGGATGGAATTGGCCTGTTTTAATCTGCCGGATGTAAAATATGGAGAGGGTGGTTTTGCTCTCTGTGTATCCTTCAGACAAAGGGTAGTACGACATTAATTTTTAAAAGGAATAAAGGTAAGCGCTGACTTGTTTAAAGTTTTCTAACATTCTTTTCTAACCTAACGAAGTGGGTATTTTAAAGAATTAAATAGAAATATAAACTTGTTTTTAAAATATACTTAAAAATAAAAAAGAAAACATCAACATCAAGTTCTTGTTACAATAAAGTATTACCTAATAACTAAAATAGGTCTGTGATGAATGGGCTAATGTATACTGTTTAAGTGGCCAGAATGAGTGTCATAGAGCAATTAGTGAAACAGTGCTTCTCAAGCTAGTATCTATGTGAGTCACCTAAGGATTTTGTTCAGAATGCAGATTTTGATTTAGTAAGCCTTGGTGGAGCATGAGAGTCTACAGTTTTAACAAACTCCGAAGTGATACAGATTATTCTGGTCAGAAGACAACCCTGTGAGTAGCAGAGCACTAAAGTGCTCATCACATAGCCTATTTCCCTTCTTCCAAAATAATCTTTGTTCTCTGTTTTAACCGGTCTAATATAGTAGAAACAGAATTAGGCAGTTGGGGCAGAGGATGAAATACAGGTTTGAGTTCTTGCTCTAATCTCATTTGGGTGATACTGTGTTGTTACCATCTTAGTTTTTTCCAACACTGAACTATACATAATAAGAGCTGTCCTTTTTCACAGGGCTGTGGTATGGTTCAGATGTCATAATGTATGTAAAAGGGTTCTGTACACCGCAGTGCTGTGTAAACATAAGTTATTAATGTAACCAGTCAGACATTAACTGGCCATCATGTGAAACATGTGTAAAAATAATCATAAATATAGGTAATGTTTATGCAACAGTTGTCATGTGTCAGGTACTGTGCATATTAACTCCTTTTACAAATAAAGAAATTGATGCACAGGGAGATTAAGTTACTGATCCCAGGGTCACATAGCTAATAAATGGCAGAAGTAGAATTTGAACCCATGCAGTTAACTTCAGGGTATTTAACCAGTGGAGTTTCATACTGTCTTCTAGTTTAGAAAGTAGGAGAGTAGGATGTTTTATATTTCTACTTTCAGTGTCCTCTGAATCTCATTTCGTTTGGCTTATTTTTCCCTCTGTTTTGTTCTTTCAGAAGTTATACAAGAGTGGTAGGAAACATCGCTCCCTACCCAAAGGGAACTCACCATATCCAGGAGGTCCATAAAGAAAAGTCCGAGATAAGCCATTTTGTATTACCCTAATCTAAACAAGCTTCGGTATGAAAAGTATAATGGAACGTGTTAATGCTCTTAATTAACAATGCACAGCAGACTGGGACAAATTTGAGGTCAGAGTTTTTAACTTTTGTGCCACAGACCACTTTGGCAGTCTGGTGAAGCCATGGACTCTTCTAAGAATGTTTCTAAATGTATAAAATAAAATTCATAGCAATAGTTATAATGTGATACAAAGTATCTCATTCCTAGTGGTGATACAGATATAGGTATAGCTGTTTGTTGCTTACATTCAAAATTGAAGGAAATGCTAAATTTCAGTTAGAGATTAGTAAAAATAAAGATGTATTTTTTTTTTTCTCCCATCCAAGTTCACATACTCCCTGGATTCTATCCATGAACTTCATGATAAAAAATTTTAGGTAAAGTCTAGTGGGCTTATTCCTCTTAGTAAGCCTTGAGGGGATTGTGAAATATTAACATACAGTTATAATTTATATCCATAACAATAGTGATTCATTAAAAAAAAGTTTAATTACTACCAGTATACTCTCATTAAGAATGCGTGGAAGTACATAACAGTATTAGGAAATAGTTGTATCCAATTTGTTGATTTTATTTATTTATTTTTTAAACTATATCTATAATCATAGCCTATGGAAAACTTTCCTATCCAGATGACTCATTTCCCAAGCGTTCTGGTAACTTATGTTTTACTATATCATTCTTATTTATTACATGCCTTTGCAAATAAGATGTGGTGGAAGAACTGCAAAATGAAAATAATAGCCAAAGATTAAATTAAAATACTGTATAAATTTCTTAATAAGTGTTAATAATTATTATTTGAAGTACTATGTGTGGGGTCTTTTAATTCATTATCTTATCAAATCTCCATTACATAGATGAAACACTCAAGATCTGAAAATTATTAACTGGTAGAGTCAGGATTTAAACCTAGGCAGTATGATCTCAAAGCTCACACTCAACCAGTAAGCTGTTTGATTATTTTTTAGTCCTTTGACTAATAGCCAATATTAATTTGCCTAATAGTGCAACAAGTATATATTTGCTGCCTCAATTATTTATGCATTTCTTAGTATTCCAAGTAGAATTGCACCCAGTGACTGAAAGGAATTTTTTAAATTCTTCCTTTGCAGCAATATTGCTTATAAGATCCAACACCACCTTTAAGTAAGTGGGTGACCATTTGGGGCTGGAAAATTGTTTTGCAGAGATTTTTGTTGCAATGGAGTTTTGCTTAGAAAAATCCACTTATGCCTTTCCCTGCCCTACAGACATACTTTCTCATCTGAAATTAAACCTGTTTTATAATGGTGCCACTATATTTTTATGTTGGCCACTGTCAAGATTGTATACAAGAAATGATGACATATAAATAAATGCTAATATATGAAAGTCTAGATTATATATGCCTGGAGACAAGTGATTGTGTAATCCCAATTTTTTATTTGGCACTGAAGTGAATTTATTGGTTGATTACACCTTCTATTTATTTGCTTGTAGTTACACTAGCAAACTTAACAATTTTACTCAATTTTGTTAGGGGTAAAATTAAAAGGAACATGACCTAGAAGCATTTTGATGCTTTAGGGCAGCTTAGGGTTAGCTGAAAATTTAAAACACTATTTACATATCTAGTGTTAGAACTCACTTTACAGTTGCATATAAGGTTAAAATTGACTTTCATTAATTTGACTATTTGAATTACAGTGGTTGAAATGTCTCTATCTGATAAAAAGGAAAGACATGTTTTTTATATTATAGTCTTACAAAGGGCTAAAAAGGTTTTATATATGAAAAAACATTGACATTCAAAAATTAACACAGATACAAAAATGTTGAAAAGATGAGTTTTAAAAAATCCTTCTTAGTGAATATTGAAGTCTCAAAAACTTTCTAGTTATGGTAGATCAGATCTTGCGTGAATTGATGTAAAACACAAGAAAAATATAAAGAATCAAGAAGATTAGTATAAAAGTGGCAATGAAGTAAGTAATAAATAACTAATGAAAATGTGTCAAGGTCCTAATGTTATGTGAACATATCAGCAAAGCCACATAATTATAAAAACCTTAGTACTGGGGTTAATTAAAATGTACTTGTGAATAAATAGAGTTAACACATATTGATATGTATACTTAGGTTTATGGAGTCCGTATTGTCAGATCTTTGTAACTTGGTCATGGAATTTTATAACTTGCTAAGGATACTGGCTTGCTAGGATACTGGCTCTAACACACTGTATGCCATTTTATTAGTTTAATTAAATTATAAATGCTGTGGTCCAGAATCTATGCTTACATATGCTGCTTGGAATAGGTAATTTAGAACCCAGGTCAACCAGTATTTCATATTGTTTGCATAAAAGTTATATTATCCCTTCTCTATACTTTACCAGTTTAGAATCTCATTTTATGATCAAGACAAGTTAATGTGGTTTAGGGAACTGTATTTATGCTAAGAACATCATTTTGACCTTACATTAAGATGGCTTTTGGTACATAATGAACCATGCACAAATGTTTGAGCTAAAAATAAATTTGAGCATTTTCCCATAAAAACCTGTATACATGAATGTTCAGAGTAACATTCATAATAGCTAAAAAGTGGAAAGAACTAAATGTCCATCAGCTGATAAATGGATAAATAAAATGTGATATATCCATATGATGGAATAGTATTAGTTAATAAGAAAATATGAAATACTGATACATGTATCTTGAAGCTTGAAAATATTCTAAGTGAAAAAACCCAGACACAAAGGCCACATGTTTCATTCCATTTATAGGAAATGGCTAGAATAGGCAAATCCATAGAGACAGAAAGGAGATGACTGGCTGCCAGGGATAGGGGCAGGGAGAATGGGAAGTGATTGCTAAATGAGTATGGGGTCTTTTGGGGGGAGATGGTGAAATGTGCTACATTGAGATAATGGTGATGGTTGCAGAACTCTACAGATACACTAAAACCCCCTGAATTGCACACTTTGAAAGAATTTTATGGTATGTGAGTTATCTCAGAGTTTTAAAAAACAAAGTTAATTAGAACCAAATGTGAAATCAACCTGAAGCTTATTACTAAATATTTTCAATATCTCAACATTCTCAGATTACTGATGATAAATGAGATACGGCATCCTTGTAAAATGAAAAATTTACAGCCAGCAGTAGGTTTTTCCTTCAATACAAACAGTATAATTAATCCAGATTAGATTTTAATACAATAGTAAGCCTTTGCTATCTGTTAGGTTTGTTTTTTTTTTTTTTTTAAAGATTTTGTTTATTTATTTGACAGAGAGAGAGACACAGCAAGAGAGAGAACACAAGCAGGGGGAGTGGGAGAGGGAGAAGCAGGCTTCCCGCAGAGCAGGGAGCCCGATGCGGGGCTCGATCCCAGGACCCCGGGATCATGACCTGAGCCGAAGGCAGACGGTTAACGACTGAGCCACCCAGGCGCCTAGTTAGTTTTTAATTTGGGGGTATTTTCACCAATCTTATTTAATGAATAAAAGATAGTGATTAAAATTAATTTTAAGTAGCACTGTATTTCACTTGAAAATAAAAGTTCGAGAGTATGGCCAGAAATAGAATACATCCAATTACAAATAGTCTAAACAGATAAAAACTTTTCTTTAAAATTTCAAATGAAATCAAGTTAGGTTGAAAATCATGGATAAATCATCTAGATAAGGATTTTGAGGATTAGGTAGTGTCAAATGAGAAAAACAATGTAGTAACAAGTTTGATGTCTTTTATTGAAGGGAAACAGTCCATCTATTGGGGGAGCATACTACCTAACAAACAGTAGAACACTCTTTTCAGGGAATTTTGGACAGGAGCCAGTTGTACAGAGCATTAGAAGCAGTAAGATGGTAGCAGTAAGATTGACTAGGAGGCCAGGGATTTCCTTGTAAGGCTAACAGGTCCTGTGTTCTAGGGTAAGGTAACCTAGCTAAAGCTGAGTTGAAGGATTGTGATTGGTGTATGCTAGGTTTCCCTGGCAGGTGTTTTCCATAAGCTCTGGCTGATTTACGTTTAGGTTTGTGATGCGGGCCTGGCCACTGAGGTGGCCTCAGTTTTGTGGATCCCAGTATACAAATTAACTTTATCAGTACTTAACTAAAAAATAAATACCTTGAATTAATATTACTTTCCAACAATAGATATAATCTTTGTTGCTTCAATAACAATGTAAAAAAGTCCAAAGGAAACATATTGTGATTTAGACCAGAAATGGATCATTGTTTTACCAATACTGGATTTGATTATTTAAATATATCTATGTGAGAATTCTTTAGTAAATTAATAAATTCTTTTATTAAAGAATTGTAAGTTAGGAGTGATGGGAATGCTGTACATAGTGGTTCTGAAGGATCTGATCTATATAGTATCTAAGTAAATGGAGGCACTGTGAGACTTTTTTTTTTTCAATATTTATTTATTAGAATGTATATGCTCTAATAAAGGGGGGAGGGGCAGGAGGAGAGGAAGAACGAGTTTTAAGCAGACTCCATGGTGATTGTAGAGCCCATGTGGGGCTTAACCTCAGGACCTGAGATCATGACCTGAGCCTAAACCAACAGTCAGATGCCTAACTCACTGTGCCAGTTTTTGATACACAGTATTTGGTACCTGTTGATTTTTTTCACTGCACGAAAGCAGTAATTTTAACACATGGCACTAAAAGAATGAAACTAAGAAACATTTCACTACATCTAAAAAAACCTTAACGAATTTGACTTATTTGGTGTTGAAGAAATGTGACAGTTTCAGAGATATCCCATCATCAAAGCATATTAAATCCCAAAAGTTAACGATTAATAATGAGATTGGTCTTTACCCTATATATACTTGGTAAGAGAACAGTATGATACAGGTTCTCCACCTTACAAAAAGACCCGTACAAAAATGGAGAATCTTGGGTGCTACAATACTTGAAATTCAGCTCTCCGAGAATACTTTCAACAAAACCCCCTGAGATTTAAGATATAATTAGATAGTCACAGATTTTTGTGAATTTAACTTTTCCTTATTTTCCTTCTTTCTATTCTGCAATTATGGAGAGAAGGAGATTACCCTGGAGCATTTTAGGGATAAGGCTTAATTCCTACTCCTGGCTTGGATAGGGCTATAATTAGGGACAAAAGGTAAGGACATTGGAGACTACATGGAAAGGCGTGCAGGAAGAAGCGGGAAGAAAAATGTCAAAGCCAAAACTATTCTTAAGGAAACAAGGAATAAGGAGAATATTTTTTTTCTTCCCCCTCTTTGCTCAAACAGTAGAAGATCTACTCTTGAGCATAGAATTCAGGCTACCACCATTATGGTGGTTCAGTTTTACACAACTTGATTGCCATTTCTATACTTGCTAACTTGAAATTTAGTCACTATAACATTGTTCACATATGATAGTGCATTCTGCCTTCCAAAAAAGCCTCCTTATTTACGGCTTTTAAAAACATCCATTTATAATACGGGACTGCGTTTGATGTAGGTTGAGGCAGAATCAAGAGACTCATACAGTTTGTCAGTCAGTGATATTTGCGTCTAACTAGGCCAAGTGGAAGTTTCTCCCTAAGTGAAGGTTTAGGTTGAAGAATGTTGATGTAATAGAGACCTATTGATATAATTACACCCATCTTCCTAAAAAAATATATTGAATGCCTTTTATATGCAAGGCATTGAGCTAGATGCTGAAGATACATAAATGAAAGACCCAGATTTCACCTTTAAGAAAGTCTTTTAATTGGGAAGACCATTAAGGATCAGACAATCACAGTAATGGGATGACATAAATGCATGCATAGAGTAATATTAAGGTACTTAATTTAGCTGGGGGTGCTCAGGGCAAGTTTCTATATGGAAGAGAGCTGTCTTTAAAGAAATGAAAGAAAGGCATAGCTGGTGGGGGGTGGGGGAAAGGAGGAAGCTTCCTAGGCAGAGGGAACAACGCAAAGACTTAGAGAACTTGACCTGGTAAGTTTTGGAAACCACAGGTTTGGCAAGTACTTTGGCTTGCAGTTGGGGAGTAGAGGAGGGCAGAGGAAAGAATGAATGAGAAGAGACAAAACAGTTGAAAGACAAGGCTGGATATATCGAGAGCCTTAACATCCCATGGTAATGAGTTCAGATTTTATTCTGAAGGGTATGGGATGGGAGAATTGAATTTTAACATAAAGTCTTGACCAGACTTTAATCACAAGAAGATAACTATGTGATAGCAGTATGGAAGATGTAACTGAAGTGTGTGTTAGAGTGGAGACTAGAAGCAAAGAGACCACTTGGGATGCTATTGAATAGTTGAGATGTGATTGTGAGAAAGACCTAGAATAGTTGCAGTACTTGCACTAAAGACCATAGTATGTTTAGTGTATTTACTGGGTAGAGTTTATGTTAAAAATTTTTCTGAGGATCCTCCAGTTATTTTTATTAGAATATTATAATAAAATCATGTATAAAAAACATTCCAATAAGCTATAACATTATAATAAAAATAGGTTAAGACCTAATACTTGGTATTAACTCTTTATGCTCTTACCTCTTGAAGAACCTTAAAACTAAAGTTTATAAAATGTAGAAAAATATAAACTAATAAAATTAATATCTGTGTGTAACCTGCGTGCTACTTAAGTTTTTTTACTTTTTACAAATTGCCTCTTGAAACGTAAATACAGAACTAACTGCCACAATTTAGGTTCTTCTAAATTTGGAATGTCTGTACTAACTGGTTGTGTTCCATATATGATGACCAGTTTTCTTTACTAAACCTTTAAGAGACCTTTGTTCATTATTTCACTGATGTTATTTGGCTTTCACATGGCCAGAAAGAAGTGTTTATTATCTATTTCTTTTCTCATTTGCCTAAGAGAGTGCTGTTACACAGTACCAACAAGATCATAAACCTAAACACAACACAGGCTCTGGAATCACATGGCAGTATTTAGTTATAGGTGGCAATTATGGTGATTTAGACTATGATTGTGTTAGGGATTAATGAAATAAATCACAAAATGGGAAAAAATCTGGTAAAGAATTCAAAGATTCTAGTTTGAGAAACACTGATGTAGAGGTTATAAAAAACCTTTTGTCACATACCTAAAGTCATATTTGTTGAGTCTTGACTTTGTGACTCTGAGTAGAGTCAAGAAATGGTAGGCAGGTAGGACAGATAAGTAACTTGACTCTAAAGTTAAAGTAAAGGGGGGGGGAAGGGCTTAGGTGCATTTTAAGGTTCATTCCTGTTCTGGAGCTAAAAACATAATATCTAATGGGAAAGTAATTCTGTCTCCAGGTCAGCCCACAAAGGGCTGTTCTCTAAATCCAACCTCTCTGTGTTTCATGTTACTATGAGAAAATACTCCTTAGAATTTCCAGTTGATACAGCAGGAATGACCTCTGCCCATCAGAATGAGGCATCCTACCTTTCTGTTTTGTTAGCGAGAAATTCTCCTACCTTCAGGTAACAGGAATTTATTATTTCCTGTAACTTAAGGCAAGAACTCAAGCAGAGCAGGAATAATTGGACTGAGGGTAAAATCATATTGAGTGGTCAGATAAAAGCTTTAGAAAGTTGGAGATTGGTGGCCAAGGAATCTGTATATTTAACCTTAGATGTCACTCTATGGTTTAGGTCGGCTCTGGGACCCCCTTCTTTTCTTTTTTAGTGCCAGATTGGTTCACCCATGTTCCTCTCTCCTGCCATTACCAATTGCTTCCTAACAGAAACCAACAAGCTTTCTTTTCTATCCTGCTAACTAGGCAAGTATACAACCTCACAGAATACAGAAGAAGAATACAATTCTTTTTTTCCTTATACTTTTGTTCCTAAAGCAAGTCTGTACCCTGTTAAGTTTTCATAAGGGTTTTAATTTCTGGTGATAGTATGTTAGTATTTATATATGATTATAAGGAAGCTCCTGGTAGTATGAAGGTCAGCAAGAGAGTAGTTGCAGTGATACAAAGAACTCTCATTTGATCCTGGTTTCCTTCCTATCATCACTTCCAAGCCCCCACTCAACAGATCAGACTCAATAGAAAAAAATCACAAGATTCAACTGTACTTTAAAGGAAAATTAGAAATGGTTTCTGTAATATCTTGATATAACAAATTAGTATAAATTCAGTGACTTAAGACAACAGTTATCTTAGATATTTGGAGCTCGGAAGTCTGAAATGGGTCCTACTGGTGTAAAATCAAGGTATAAGCAGGATTGGTTCCTTTCTGGAGGTTTGGGGCAGAATCTCTGTTCTTGCCCTTTCCAGCTTTAAGAGGCTGCTAGCACTGTGGCTCGTGATCCCCTTCCATCTTCAAAGCCAGAAATGGCTGGTTGAATCTTTCTCATATCACGTCACTCTGACACACTTGCCGGCCTCCTTTCATTTATAAGGATCTTTGTGATTATATTGGGCCCGCATGGATAATCCAGGAAAATCTACCCATGTGAAGGCCAGAGGATTAGCTACCTTAATTCCATCCACAATCTTAATTCCCCCTTGCTATGTAACATAATATATTCATGGGTTCCAGGGACTGAGATATAGACATCTTCGGTGGGGGTGGAAGATCAAGGGGAGACATTATTCTGGCTACCACAGCTATTTATAATTCTTTGGGTACTCTTGAGTTTAAGAGCAACTTTTTTCCTTCCATCAGTTCTCATTTTATTCATTCAAAATATATTTGACTACCTACTCAAAATATCAAGTGTGAAATGGTATAGAAATTTAAATATACTAAGGATTAGAAACTTGTCAACTAAATTTTGTCACTGATGAGTCAGAATTTTATTGAGATAGTGTTGACAGAATTTAAATTTAAGCACATTGGGGAGTGAATGGAAAGTGAAAAAATGCAGAGCTTGGTCATGATAGGAAGTTAGAAGATAGGGAATTAGCTTAGAGTAATTCAGGGTCAAAGGAGGGTTATTATTATTATTATTTTTTAGAATGGGAGAGATTGAGTATATTTATAGTCTAGAGGAAATCATGAGAGAGATGAGATACAGAACAGAGATGAATAGATGGAGTCATTTTCCTCACAAGATGTGACTGTAGGTCAAAAATAAGAGTATTTGATTTTGAACAATGGGGAAACATAGACAGTAGAAGGAATAAGATTAGAATGGGTAAAAATGAAGATAATTTTAAGTAAGAAGAGGCAGAAAGTTGACCATTAATACTCAATTTTTTCAACTTAATTAATTGGAAGGAGTGCTTTATCTATTCATCTGTTGAGGAACGCTCAGGTTGCTTCTGTATCTTGGCTATTGTAAATAATGCTACAATAAATAAAGGGTTGCATAATCTTTTCAAATTAGTGTTTTCATTTTCTTGGGTAAATACCCAGAAGTGGAATTACTGAGTCATACGGTATTTCTGTTTTTAATTTTTGGAGAAATCTCCATACTGTTTTCCATAGTTGTTACACCAGTTTACATTTCCACCAAGAAAGCATGAGGGTTACCTTTTTTCCACATCTTTGTCAATGCTTATTATTTCTTGTCTTTTGATACTAGCCATTCTGACCACTTTGAAGTAATAGCTCATTGTGGTTTTAAATTTGCATTTCCCTGATGATTATTGATGTTGAGCATCTTTTCATGTGTCTGTTGGCCATCTGTATGTCTTCTTTGGAAAAATGTCTATTCAGGTCCTCTATTTTTAAATTGTATTATTATTGGGGCACCTGGGTGGCTCAGTTGTTAAGCGTCTGCCTTTGGCTCAGGTCATGATCCCAGGGTCCTGGGATCGAGCCCCGCATCGGGCTCCCTGCTCCAAGGGAAGCCTGTTCTCCCTCTCCCACTCCCCCTGCTTGTGTTCCCTCTCACGCTGTGGCTCTCTCTGTCAAATAAATAAATAAAATCTTAAGTTGTATGAGTTTTTTAAGTATATTTTGGATATTAGCCCCTTAGCACATATGTCATTTGTAAATGTCTTCTCCCATTCTGTAGGTTGCCTTTTTGTTGTGTTGGTGGTTTCCTTTGCTCTACAAAAGCTTTTTAGTTTGATGTAGTACAAATTGTTTATTTTTGCTTTTGTTTCCCTTGCCTGAGGAGACATATCCAGAAAAATATTGCTTAAGTCCAAGAGTTTACTGCCTATGGTTTCTTTTAGGAGTTTTGTGATTTCAGGTCTTACATTTAGGTCTTTAATCCATTTTGCGTTTATTTGTATAATGTAAGAAAGTGGTCTTAGTTGCATTCTTTTGCATTTAGCTATCCAGTTTTCTCAACACCATTTACTGAGGAGACTGTTTTTTCCCCAATGTGTATTTTTGCCTTCTTTGTTGTAGATAATTGACCATGTAACTGTGGATTTATTTTTGGGCTCTCTATTCTGCTCTATTGATTTCTGTGTATGTTTTTGTGCCAGTACCATACTATTTTGATTACTATATCTTTATAGTACGGTTTGAAATCTGGATTGTCAATACTTCCAGCTTTGTTCTTTCTCAGGATTGCTTTGGCTATTTGAGGTCTTTTGTCATTACACTCAAATTTAAGAATTATTTGTTCTAGTTCTGTTAACAGTACTAATGGTATTTTGATAGGGATCGCATTGAATCTGTAGGTTGCTTTGGGTAGTATGGAAGTTTTAACAATATTCTTCCAATCCATGATCACAGAACATCTTTCATTTGTGTCTTCTCCAGTTTCTTTCCTGATGTCTTACAGTTTGTAGGGTACAGTTCTTTTGCCTCCTTGGTTACATTTATTCCTAGGTAATTCTTTTTTGATGCAGTTGTCAATGGGATTGTTTTCTTAATTTCTCTTTCTTGTAGTTTGTTCTTAGTGTATAGAAATGCAACAGATTTCTGTATATTGGTTCTTTATTTAGAAAATTTACTGAATCCATTCATTGGTTCTAATAGTTTTTTGGTGGAGTCTTTAGGGTTTCCCATATATGGTATCATGTCACCTGCAAATAGTGAAAGTTTTACTTCTTCTTTACCAATTGGGATGCCTTTTATTTCTTTTTCTTGTCTGATTGCTGTGGCTAAGACTTCTAGTACTATGTTGAATAAATGTGGTGAGTGGACATCCTTGTCTTGTTCCTGATTTTAGAGGAATGCTTTTAGCTTTTCACTGCTGAGTATGATGTTAGCTGTGGATTTGTCCTATATGGCCTTTATTATGTTGAAGTACATTCTTTCTAAACCCACTTTGCGGAGAGGTTTTATAATGAACAGTTGTTGAGTTTTGTGCAGGGCTTTTTCTGCATTTTTGGAGATGATCATATGATTGTTATCCTTCATTTTGTTAATGTGTATCACATTGGTTGATTTGAAGGTGTTGAATTATCCTTGCATCGCCAAAATAAATCCCATTTGATTGTGGTGAATGATCCTTTTAACATATTGTTGAATTTGGTTTGCTGAATTTTGTTGAGGATTTTTGCATCTCCTTTCATCAGGGATATTGGTATATAATTTTCTTTTTTTGCAGTGTCTTTGGTTTTGATATCAGGATAATCCTGGCTTCACAGAATAAATTTGGAAGCATTCCTTCCTCATCTATTTTTTGGAATAGTTTGAGAAGGATAGGTATCAGTTCTCTAAATGTTTGGTAGAATTCACCTCTGAAGCTGTCTAGTCCTATACTTTTGTTTGTTGGGAGTTTTTTGATTACTGATTCCATTTTGGTACTAGTAATCAGTCTGTTCAGATCTAATTCTTCCTGATTCAGTCTCCAGATTTTGTATGTTTCTAGGAATTTATCTATTTCTTCTAGGTTGTCCAAATCTCATATTCCTTTGTATTTCTGTGTCAGTTGTAACATCTCCTCCTTTGTTTCTGATACTATTTTTTTAGAGAGAGGGGGGAAGGGCAGAAGGAAAGGGAGAAAGAGAATCTTAAGCAGGCTCCACACCTAGCACAGAGCCTGATGTGGAGCTCAATCTCACAACCCTGAGATCATGACCTGAGTCAAAATCAAGAGTTGGACACTTAACCCACTGAGTCATCCAAGCTCAATTCTTTCTCTTTTTTTGTTGATGAGTCTGGCTAAAGGTTTATCAATTTTATTTTTTCAAAGAACCAGCTCTTTCTTTATAAGTAATTGATCTACTATCATTACCATGTGCTTGCTTTTACAGGTGGAATTTTTTCCTTTTATAAAGTTTTCTTCTAGTTATGGCCTTTCCATTTTTGCTTATGGACTTCCCTTTAATATTTCTTGTAAGGCTGGTTTAACAGTGCTGAACTTTGTTTATCTGGGAAACTTTTTATCTCTCCTTCAATTCTGAATGATAACCTTGCCCAGTATTCTTGGTTGTAGATTTTTTCCTTTGAGCACTTTGAATAGATCATGCCACTCTCTTCTGGCTTGTAAACTTCCTGCTGACAAATTAGGTGATAGCCTTATGGTGTTTCCCTTGTATGTAACTATTTGCTCTTGCCGCTTTTAAGATTCTCTCTTTATCTTTAATTTTGGACATTTTAATTATTATATATCTTGGTGTGGACTGCCTTGGGCTCACTTATTTGGGGCTCTCTGTGTAGCCTAGACCAGGATGTCTGTTTTCATCCCCTTAAATAACTTACAGACGTTTTTAGCTATTTTCTCAAATAAGTTTTCTGCCCTTTTCTCTTCTCCTTCTGGGACCCTATAATATGAGTGTTAGTATGCTTGATGTTGTCCCAGAAGTCCCTTAACCTATCCTTATTATTTGTTTAATTTTCTTTTGTTTTTACTATTAGGCTTGGGTGCTTTCCATTACCCTGTCTTCCAGATCACTGCTCCATTCTTCTGCATTCTCTAATCTGCTATTGATTCTCTCTAGTGTATTTTTCATTTCAGCTATTGTATTCTTCAGCTCTGATTCTTTTTTATATTTTCTCTCTCTTTGTTGAAGTTCTCACTGAGCTCGTATGCTTGTCTCAAATCTGGTTAACATCTTAATGACCGTTACCTTGTACTCTTTATCAGATAGATTCCTTATCTCTTTCATAGTTCTCTTTCTGAGGTTTTGTCTTGTTCTTTTGTTTGGAACATACTCTTCTGTCTCCTGATTTTGTCTGACTCTGTATTGTTTCTGTATATGGGTAGGTCAGGTCTCCTGATGTTGAAAGTAACGGCCTTATGTAGAAGGTGTCCCATGGGGCCCAGTATCACAGTCCTCTGTGGTCACCAGAACCAGGTACTTCCAACGGTATCTCCTGTCTGGGCTGCATGCACCTTCCTGTTGTGACTGGGCATGACTGCTGCAGGCATACTGGTGGGCAGATCTGGCCTCCAGCCTAGGTAGCTGCAGTGATTAGCCATGACTACTGTGGGCATACTGGTGGGCAGGGCTGGACCCCTGTGCAGCTAGCTAAGAGATCTGGCTGTAGTGGGTGTGCTGGTGGATGGGTTTAGCTCCCAGTGTAGCTGGCTAAGAGTCTTAGCTACAACTGCTGTGGGCATGCTGGTGGGTGAGGCTAGCACCACCCCCCTCCCTGGGGCAGGAGTTGCTCTGGAGGTGCACTGCCCTGGGCTGGGGCTGCCTACCATGTGTGGTGGGGTGAAAGTTGCTTTGGGGAAACACTGGTTAAAATTGAGGCTGCTGGGGCACCTGGCTGGCTCAGTCGGTGGAGCATGTGACTCTTGATCTTGGGGTTGTGAGTTTCAGCCTCATATTGGGTGTAGAGATTAGCCCAATAAAATCTTAAAAGCAAAACAAAACAGGGTGTTTGCCAGGTGTGGTGCCGAATGGGCTAGACAGGTTTACAGGGGAATGCTGGGGTAGGGCAAGTGGTGTTATCAGGACAGATGGAGAGTGTCAGAACTGGCTCCCACAAGCATCTGGCCAGCTAAGCTGAAAGAAGCAAGAAAAATGGTGCCCACGAGCATTTCCCTGACCCTTCAGCACATACCCTAAAATTAGTAAATTTCCTTCATGTATAACCCAGGTGCTTTTCAAACTGCTGCCTCTGTGTTGGATCTCAGACCAAATGATACAGTGCTCTGACCCTTTGAGTGGAGTCTTGGTTTCTTATAGCCTTTTGGCTCTCTTGGAGTTAAGGTAAGCCCCGCTGATTTTCAGAGGCAGATTTTATGGGGGTTTCTTTTCTTTGTGCAGGTGCCCAGAGCCAGAGGTGCCTGATGTGGGCCTTGATTCCCCTTGCTTCTTAGAGAGGACCTCCATTCCTGTGATATCCCTCCTGCTTGTGGGTTGCTGTACCAGGGGTTTGGTTCCTGACTGAGTCTCTGCCCCTTCTACCCTTCTGAATGTGGCTTTTTCTTTATTATCTCTAGCTGTGGAAAAGCTGTTCTGCTAGTCTTCAGGTTGTTTTCAGAGTGACTTGCATTAAATGCAGTTGTAGCCTTGGTGTGTCCCTTGAGGGAGGTGAGCTCAGGATCCTTCTACTCTTCCATTTTCCTTGCAATTGGTACCTTTTGTAGTGTAAAATCAACCGCACTTCTCAAAAATTAATACTCCCATCCCAAGAAACCCAAATGGCAGAATAAAAGTTTATATGCCACATGAGAGGGAGTACAGAAAGAAGTGAGAGTGGCATTTTAAATTTAATTAAGATTCATTCAGCAGATATTTATTGAGCAACTACTATGCATTAGCTTCTGAGCGTGGGCTTGTGGAAAACTTAGATGATCTATTTTCATACTTTTTTTCCAAGAGTCCTTAAGTCTACAAAACAAACTGCCTGAGTTGGAGGCCGAAGCCTTGCCCATTCAGAATCTTTATCACCTCCCTCTATCTCCAATCCCATACCCACTCAGGATACCTCAGATGGTTCTGTGAGTATCCCTAGTGTTCACTGAATGGAGTCTGAAAAACTGATGGTTTAATGAATATTAATACCAAAGCCTCATTATTATAGTCATGTGAGGAACAAATAATATGAAGTATATTAGAGATAAGTATAAAGATAGGTACTCAGATGAAGAGAATCTGGCCTAACAAGACATGTGATAAAGACATGAGAATTTCAGTTGCTTGACATCTCAGTATAAACCAGCAATGTGTTAGGGCTGCCCAAAGAACCTACACAGTTTTACTCTGAAAGATGGAAATATGTGGTCCAGAACAAAGCAGTTGCTTTTTCCACATCTCCATTGGTCAAACCACAGTTTAAAAAAATTTTTTATGGCTTTATTGAAGTACAACTGACATACAATACATTGCATATATTTAAAGTGTACAGTTTGGTAATTTGACATGTATATACCCATGAAACAATCACCAAAATCAAGATAATAAACATATGCATCACTACAAGTGTCTGTGTACTTCTTTGTAAACCCTTTCTGTTGTTCCCCTAACCCCTCTCCCCTTTATCCACAGGAAGTTATTGA
Source organism: Neomonachus schauinslandi (assembly GCF_002201575.2). Lineage (NCBI taxonomy): Eukaryota > Metazoa > Chordata > Mammalia > Carnivora > Phocidae > Neomonachus > Neomonachus schauinslandi. The sequence goes on along the minus strand of NC_058404.1, from coordinate 119,360,451 downwards.
TCCGTTTTCTGTCCTATAGACTAATTTGCATTTTCTACAATTTTAAGTAGACTCAAACAGTATGCCCTCGACTTTTTTTACTCAGCGTAATTATTTTGAGATTTGCCTATGTTGTGTCACTCAATAATTCATTACTTTTTTATTGTTGAGTAGTATTCTTTGTATGGGTATGCCACAATTTCCATATCCATTTACTCATCAGTGGACATTCTGGTTGTTTCCACTTTTTGTCTATAACAAATACTCCCTTTTTTAAAAAACCCTATTTATTTATTTGGCAGAGAGTGAGAGAGCACAAGCAAGGAGGAGTGGCAGAGGGAGGGAGAAGCAGGCTTCCCGCTGAGCAGGGAGCCCGACACGGGGCTCGATCCCAGGGCCCTGGGATCATGACCTGAGCCGAAGGCAGACGCCCAACCAACTAAGCCACCCAGGCGCCTCTGTAACAAATACTTTTTTTTTTTTTTTTTTTTAACAAATACTCTTGTACGAGTGTTTGTATGGACATAGGTTTTCATTTCTTTTAGGTAAATAGCTAGGAGTGGAATAGTTGGATCATTTGATAAGTATATGTTTAACATTTTAAGAAACTGCCAAGCTGTTTTCCAAGTGGTTGTACTACTTTACATTCTCCCCAGCTGTGTATGAGAATTCCAGTTCCTCCTGACTTGTTATGACTAGTCTTTTCAATCAGCCATGCTAATAGGTATGTAGTGGTATATCTCATTGTCATTTTAATTTGCATTTACCTAGTGACTAAAGATGTTCAACATGTTTTCATGTACTGCTTTACCATCTATATTTCTTCCTTGAAGAAAGGTCTCTATATTTTTCCCATTGTTTATCGCGTTCCTTTTGTTTGTATTTATTTACAGGTGATACAAATTAAGCATTTACACCAGCCTTAGAAAATTTTTAAAAAGTCATAACAAGGTAACATATACATGGAGGAATATGAAAAAGGCATGAAGGACTCAACTCATATTGGCTAGTGCCTAAGTCACTTCCAAAACTAAGTGTGCAGACAGTAGTATGCTAGAGTTGGCTTATGCTGCCTTATGAGTGCCAATTTAAAAATTTTTAGAAATTCTGCAGGCTATTAAACACAGCCGTTATTAAAAATTAATTATATAAGCTGACAATTATGTTAAAATTCAGTATATCAGTCTCAGTAAAACTCAAAATTCACTCCCTCATTTTTACTGTTTTCCATGTTTTTGTGGTTATGTCTATCATATCCATATAGTAGAAATCACGTATTATAGTTTGATAATTACACATCTCCTTCCAGTTCTGTGTTCTGTGATGTCCTGTGGTAGCTTGAAACGAGCCAGTGGGAGTATTTACCCCCCCCCCAGATTTGCAGACACCACAATCAAAACTTTTTTTTTTTTCCTGGTGAGTTGTCAAACATTTACCAGCTCACCGTGACAAAGACCTTCAAACTGCACTGACTTACTCTCCATGATGAATAATTGAAGCTTTAGTCACATGGAGAACTCACCTTTGTGAAACAATTCCTCAAGAACAGATCAATATTTTTGCTGCAGAATAAAGCTTACAAAATCTATTTTCCTTGCTGCTCAGGTTTTTTTTTTTTTCTCATTTCCAAGTACCCTGAGGTTGAGAATGCCAAAGTCTACTGGATAAGGGAGCATGCCAATACATTATTTCTGTGGTGACATGTAAAAAATAGAAAGTATTTTATTTGAAGTAGAACTAGAAGGGCTGTTAAATATTAAAAATTGTAATGGACAAAAAAATAGGAAAGGCAAACAGCTCTGTATAACCAAATTTCTATTCATGTAAGAGTAGAGGAAACTAGACTAAAATGAGAGGGAGCAAATGATGATACAAGAGGAATGTTTGGTCTAAACACCCAATCAACTTTCTAAAGGTGGACAAAGCATTTTTGTTTTAAGTCTAAACTTACTAAAGATGCTGGATATTATTAGAAATGTAAAGTTACAGATGCAGTATACTAGAGCAGTCCAGAGATAATCAAACTATGGGGGACAAGTTCGTAGTGCAAAAGATGGAGCTAATGCTATGGTTGAGTGTCCATTATGATTTAATTTTAAAAACAACTAGGAGAAACTAAGCATTTTAAAAGGAAAACAAACCATCTTAAAGTTCATAGTCTAAATTAAAAAGGCATATACATTTAAAATATAAAAGAAACATATACCATGAACCTTTTTTTTAAAGATTTGAGAGAGAGAGAGTACATGTGGGGGGGGGGGGCAGAAGGAGAGGGAATCCCAAGGAGACTCCCCCCTGAGCACAGAGCCTGACGGGGGGCTCGGTCTCATGACCCTGAGATCATGACCTGAGATGAAACCAAGAGTTGGACACTTAACTGACTGAGCCATCCACGTGCCCTGATCATCATGCATATGACTTTCAGTAAGACACTTATTATGTCTCACATGAAATTCAAATAGAAGTTAAGATGTTTGCCTGATTTTTAGTAAGATACTAGTACCCTAAAGTACTAATAGTGGTAACTGTTTAGAGTGATGCATACTGAAGAATATCAGTTTAGTATTAAATTAGAGGGAACAAATAATCCTTAAATCAGTCAATGCCCATGTAATCACTTTACTAATAAAATGGACAAAATAGATGGAACTTTCATCAAATCAGCAGGTACAGGCTTTATTTTTTAAATTAAAAATGAGGAAATATATATCCCCAAGGCGGTAACTTCTTTCTCTCTCAAAACTTAAAATTTTATAAAGGAGATTGAATCATCTCACATGAAAATAAGAATATATGGAACTAATAGATGTAATAGAGAACTGCCTGCTGAACACTTCCACAATTAAAATGAAATAAATCACTGTTTTCTCCCTAACCTTTGTCCTGATCTCCTAAATCAGTTCCTCTCCTGACTGATTTAAGTGGGACTCTATTTTCTAGTCACCAGGATTCATTTTTTTCTTTCACCCTTCTCATTCCTTACCAGTCTCCATTTTTACATCTTTGGATCTTCAAATGCATATTACACCTTAAATTTTATAACATACATTTAAAAAAGATTCTTGTCATTATATTTGTATAACCATTCTGTGAGTTAAGCAAAAGTTATTAGCATTTCATCATTCTATTAAAGGCCTCCACAGTGATGGGCATGTAAATAAGCAGAATCAGACAGGTTAAATGACTTGCCCAAGTTGACAGGACCAGTAATTACAAGTCCTGTGATTCTAATGTCAGCATTGTTTTCATTACACTATGATGCCTGTCATCAACAACTCCTATTTGGTCCATTACTACAGATTCCCAGTGGGTCTCTCTGCCTCTGTTCCTACTTCTTCAGTCTATTTTGGATGTCACTATCAGATTAAACACAGCTTTTATTAAAAGACACCACAATGAAGAAATTTCCAATGGCTTCCTATATAGAGAATACAAATCAGAACTTTATCTCTGCTTTTATATGTGAAATCTCTAATCAAACTGGGCTCCTCATGTTCCTTCAAATATTGTGGGGTGCCTGGCTGGCTCAATTGGTTAAGTGTCCACCCTTGGCTCAGGTATTATCTCCAGGTCCTGGGGTCAAGCCCCACGTCGGGCTCTCCACTCATCAGGGAGTCTGCTTCTCCCTCCCCCTTGGCCCCACCCTCCAGCTTGTGTTCTCTAATAAATAAATTTAAAAATATCTTTCAAATATATCGTAACTTTCCTGAGACTATGCCTTTGCTTCTAGCAGTGTTTCCCTTCCTTGAGTTACAAATCCCTGAGTAACAGTTATTGCAGGGACCTGGACATAAATAATTGTGTGTGTGTGTGTGTGTGTGTATACACACACACTATTATGTTTATTACATATTTATAGTTTATATGCTAAACATGTACAACTACTACCTTGTGGATTTTGATAAGAGAGGCAGGGGCATCCAGTAAAATTCTTGACATTAAAAATGAGTCTTCAGGGGGCACCTGGGTGGCTTGGTTGGGTGGCAGCCTTCAGCTCGGGTTGTGATCCCAGGGTCCTGGGATTGAGCCCCACGTCGGGCTCCCTGCTCAGCAGAGAGCCTGCTTCTCCCTCTCCCTCTGCCTGTCGTTCTGCCTAATTGTGCTTTCTATCTCTCTGTCAAATAAATAAATAAAATCTTAAAAAAAAAAAAATGAGTCTTTGAGGCACCTGGCTGGCTCAGTTGGTAGAGCATAAAACTCTTGATCTTGGGGTTCTGAGTTCAAGCCCCACACTGGGTGTAGAGATTATTTAAAAAATAAGAAAAACTTTAAAAATGAGTCGTCTGCAGTTCCACTTCTGGTAATGAAGAACTATGTGGGTTTTGATCATGCTTTAGCTGAGAACTAGAAGAGTGAACCAAGAAAAAGAAAACCACATTTCTTTAAAGGCACTGAAAAGCTGCCAAATTGGTGAAGATTGCAGGACCAAGATCTAGGAGAGGGAGACATGTTGGAGAGATGCTTGAATATCTGGGGCCTCCTTTCTGCTGGACGCATTGGTCTTTTCCAAAAACAACTGAGAAGGTAAACAGATTTTTGCAAGCTCACGGGCCTAGGAGAGGGGGCAGGGAGGTTGAAAAACTGGAGTTGAGGGCTCACCAAGGAAGGGATAAACATCTCAGCCTTTCATTTGAGATCCTGAAGGGCTGTACCCTAGCAGTCAAAGTGAACTGAAAATAGATCAGAACTGGCAGGGACTGAATCCTATCTGGCCCTAACTGGACTGTAGTGATCTGAGTCTGCTAAAAGCCCCAGTTGAGCTGCCTAAAGGAAGCAAAAGAAATCCTCTCTAGAGGAAAGTACTGCTATCCAGAGCTTCAAAATACTTCTGCAATCTTTTATATATAATATCCAGCACACAGAAAAAATAATCAGGTATATGAGAAGGTACGACAAAAGCAGAGAAGCAACAGATCATAGAAACAAACCCAACGGGGATTACGAAACAAAGACTTTAAAATGCTGTTTAAAATGCTCAGGAACTTATAATCTAAGAATAAGAATGTGTGTAGAGAATGAAAACACAAACAAATGGAAATTCTATTGTTCAAAGATTGCTAACATTAAAAACCCAGTGGATGGACTTAATAGCCAATTATACAGAGCTAAAGACAAAATTAGGGAACTGGATGAAGTTCAGAAGAAAATATTCAGATTTACAGAAACAAAAGGATGAAAATATGGAAAAAATTTTTTAAAAAGTGGAAGACACTTATGGTATAGAATAAAAAAAAGTTTAATATAGTTATAATTAAGACCGAAAAGGAGAGGAATGAGAGAATATAACAAAGTGATACCCGAAGAGATGTCTAAAGTAAGTAAAAGGCATCATGCCTTGGATTCAAGAAACACCGTAAACTAGAAAAAGGCAAAAACCACACCTAAGCACATCATAGTAAAACTGCTGAAAACCAAAGAGAAAAATTTTAAGCATCCAGAGGAAAAAGACAAATTACTTTATCAAATGAATGACAGGAAGACCACTGCTTTGCAACCAAAATGAGCTATCTTTAGAGTACCAAAGGAAAATATCAACTTAGAATTTACGTTCAAACAATATAACTTTCAAATATTGAGGCAAAATAAAGACATTTTCAAACAAACAGAAACAGAATTTGTCACCAGCATTTTTGCCTTACAAGAAAGAGTGGACCTTGGGCAGAGAAATGATCTCAGATGGATGCTCTCAGATTATGGAAGAGATGAGCAATGAGAAGGAAAAATATATAGGTAAATCTCAAAAAATAGTAACTTTACAAAACAATGCTAATATATTGTGATGTTAAAAACATACAGATTTAAAAACGTAACAACACGGTAACTGAGAAGAGAAGGTAAATAGACTTAAAGTGGTCCAAGCTGTTCCCATTGTCCAGGAAGTGGATAAAATACTAATATATCCTAGGCTTTTAAAAATCAAGGATGTACGTTCTAATTTCCACAGGAATTAAGAATATTAAAAGAACATAAAACCAAAAAGCTAAACAAAAGAAAACAATGAAATTAAAAAAACAAAACTTGAACAATCCCCAAGAAAGCAGAGAAAAAAGAATGAAGAACAGGTGAGACAAAAACAGCTGGATGGCAGCTTTAAAGCCAATCTATCAGTAATTACATTAAATGCAAACTGATTATCCCAATTCAAAGACAAAGACTGTCTTGGACTTATAAAGGTATACTTTTAACCTGTTTCAAGAGACAAATCTTAAATGGAATGCAGAAAAGCTTAAAGTAAAAAGATGTGTATCATGCAAAAACTAACAAAGATGGTGTGATTATGCTAAATCCAAGTAGATTTTAAGCAATACAAGAGATAAAAAGTTCACAGGCGCCTGGCTGGCTTAGTTGGTAGAGCATGGGACTCTTGATTTCAGGGTCATGAGTTCAAGCCCCATGTTGGTCATAGAAAAAAAAAAGTTCATGTGTCCAAGAGTCCTAACAGGAAACAAATGATACACTCAGGATCATTTAAAAGTTTACTTACAAAGGGACTAATTACAAATATGTGTGTGTAGGGTATAAGAGAATTACAAGGATAGACTCTTAAGAGGAAAAAATCAGAACCAGGAAGGAGAGAGAATTGTGAAGAGTTCACTTTGAGAGAGGCACTGACCTAAGGTCGAGGTATACATCCAGTTCCAGGTAGCCTCTACTGGAGGGAGCCAAAGGGAATAAATATGCTTACCTCACTCTTTACCACTATGCAATCTCCTCCCATCAGCTATAAATCATGGGGTGGTGTCAGTCCTGAAACCATAAACATCAGCCACCCCAGAAGTCTTCATATATGGTATGGGAGAAAAGAAACAAGTTCCAAAACAGTCTCATAAAACTGCTTTTTAAGCTGGTCATGAGGCCTGGATTCATAAACATAGTTCTCTTTCACTATCCATTCTTAGTTTCTCTCACTTTTTGCTTGTACCTCACCTGAATGGGATTTTTTTTTTCTTTTTTAAGATTTTATTTATTTGAGAGAGAAGGAGGGGAGCAAAGGGAGAGAGAGTGGAGAGAAGAGCAGAGGGAGAGGGGGAGAGAGTATCCTAAGCTGACTCCATGCTGAGCGTGGAGCCTGAGGCAGGACTCGATCTCACGACCCTGAGATCATGACCTGAGCTGAAATCAAGAGTCAGATGCTTAACAGACTGAGCCACCCAGGTACACCCTGATAGGATTTTTTACCAGGTGGGGTGCTCCAACGTTCATTCTTTTTTTTTTTTTTTAAGATTTTTTTTTTTTTTTTTGACAGAGACAGCGAGAGAGGGAACACAAGCAGGGGAAGTGGGAGAGAAGTAGGCTTCCCGCCGAGCAGGGAGCCCGATGCGGGGCTTGATCCCAGGACCCTGAGATCATGACCTGAGCTGAAGGCAGTCGCTTAACCAACTGAGCCACCCAGGCACCCTCCAACATTCATTCTTACTAGTCCCAGTGGAGGTCCTTTTTGGGTTACCCTAGTTTTTTATTGGACTACTGGCTGAGAATACAAACAATTTCAGAGAATACTCTTACATTCCATATATAGTCCTATTTATTCCATTGTATAGCAGTGATGCAATTTCCCCGTTAAAAGGGATCCCAGGGCACCTGGGTGTTGCAGTCAGTTAAGCGTCCGACTCTTGGTTTTGGCTCAGGTTGTGATCTCAGGATTGTGGGATCTAGCCCCAATTTGGGCTCCATGCTCAGCGTGGAGTCTGCTTAGGTTTCTCTCTCCCTCCCCCACCGCCCTCCGCTCTAATAAATAAATCTTAAAAAAAAAAAAAAAGATAAAAGGGATTCCTCACCCTGCCAGTAGAGTGATCCCCTTCTTTGTTGGTTAGTGACAGAAAAAGCTCAAACCTGCCGGTAAGCAGTGTCCATTTCCAATTCACTGAAACCATTTTCCTAGGAAGATTTCCTAGGAAACATTCCTCTCTTCAATACTAAGACCTCCAAAACCACTAAGTCCAAAGTTTCAGGGACCAAAAATTCTTCAAATGGGTTATTAGGTATAATAGAGAACCCAACAAAAATGCATACATGTGTACACCAAAAGATGTACACAAGAATGTTCATAGTAGCAGTCCTTATAATAGCCCCGAATGGAAATATCTCCAATGGCTATCAACAGAATGGATAAATGTGGTATATTCATTAAATGTGGGACATATTAGTGTGGAAGCTAATGAAGTGGGTGCTGATCACATAGTTATCTTCACTTTGTGGTAAGTCATGCTAAATATATTTGTGTACTTTTCTATACTTGTGTTATGCTTCAATTAAAAAACTTTATAATAAATGCATATAATAGCCTTCTTGTGTGTAATGTGTACTTTCTCTGAATGCTTTTAAGATGTTTGTCTTTTATCAGTTTGACTATAACATGCATTGGTGTGATTTTCACTGTAATTTTCCTACTTGTGCTTCACTAAGCTGTGTGGATCTGTAATGTCATTTTCACCAAATTCAGAAAACATGCGGCCAGTATTTTTTAAAAAATTAGACATGTATAAAATAGAGGGGCCAGGCTCATCTCCACTATGTGTACTTTCTGGGAAAGATGGCACTATATATTGATTACTGGGGTTAAGCATATACTTCATTCTGTAGGTCAGCATCCTAAATTTGCAGGTTATTGTCTCCTGGTCGGCCCCGTAAACTGAATCAGTTTTCCAGTTTGTTCTAAGTTCTTGTCCAGCCCGTCAACTCATAAGCCACTAACAATGAACCAGTGTTTACCCTTACCTCAGGCCATTGTCTTATAAAGTTCTTCTCAATGAAAGGATTTCCCTTTACTGTTGTGTTTCAGGGCCACTAATGAGTGATGGTGTTGTATAGTGACCACTCACACCCCAGTATTGCCAACTCACTGCAGATCCTTTTGTGAATTAACAAGACCAAGGGGTGCCTGGGGGGCTCAGTCGGTTAAGTGGCTGCCTCCGGCTCACGTCAATCCCAGGGTCCTGAGCTCGAGTCCCACATCTGGCTCCCTGCTCCACAGGGAGCCTGCTTCTCCCTCTGCCTCTCTCTGTCTCTCATGAATAAATAAATAAATAAGAATCTTTAAAAAAAGATTCTTATTTTTCTCTTCATTAATTGGTCAGAGGAACTCTTGAAGCCAGTTTATATGGGCTGGGGGAGAGGTGCTGAAGGAATATGGGCAGGTGTTACTCGAATGAGTCACCTGCTCATTCAGTTTAGTTGTGATGGTGTTGCCAGTGTTGTAGGGAGTGGACTGCTGTTGCGCCCATCCAGTTGTATGGTTTGGTGAATCAGGTAACAGCAGTTCATGATGGGTAGTTGATTATTCACGCAGTCACTTGATGTCCCATGGTCAGGTGTTCCATCTCTACCAGGTACCAGGAGCAAGTCAGGAGCTACTTTTCAACAAAACAAAACAAAACATTGGTTGAGGAAAATAGATCTTTACTCAAAAACCAAGGAATCGGTGTTGTAATTCTCCTGTTGGCACTCATTAGAAGCTTCATATAACACCTCTACCACATGAAGTTCCAATACCATTGGATCTGCCCACTCATAAGGCCCAACTAGCAAGACAGTTTGCTCTGGGTTCCACTGAAAACTAGTTACCCAGAAAATAGGTTAGAGGAGGCCACCCAAATGTTCTATTTTTTTTTTTTTTAAGATTTTATTTATTTGAGAGAGAGAGAATGAGAGAGAGCACATGAGAGGGGGGAGGGTCAGAGGGAGAAGCAGACTCCCTGCCGAGCAGGGAGCCCGATGCGGGACTCGATCCAGGGACTCCAGGACCATGACCTGAGCCGAAGGCAGTTGCTCAACCAACTGAGCCACCCAGGCGCCCCATCCAAATGTTCTATTTTGTTGTCTCCAGAACTCAAAAGACCTGCCACAAATTTTGCCTTTTTCTTTATTGTGGTGGTGAAAAACACAACAAACTGTCACTCACTTGACTGGATAACCTAACATGTCTCAGGCCATCGGACCCCTAAAAACTTGTGGCAGGTCCTGGAAGTTTTACAGGGTTTTTCTTGCACCTTCTGGCATGCATATGTCTTACCAAAACATGTAGAGTGCTTACCACTTCCTGCTCATTGGGTTCATTTAACATTCATTTCTGTAAGACCAGCGTGATATTTTGTGACATAGCAAGATGATCAAGGTCCCTTCACACCACAGAACAGAAAGTTGACACAGCCCTGCGACAAGACAGGGCTCACTGTTGTCCTTGCCAGTTAAATGCGGTCTATTTCTGACTTCCCTTACTAACTGGAATGGGGTGTACAGGGCACTTCCAGACCAAAACCTATATATCTTGCCAAAGTGTATTAATAATTAATTTCCTCCAATGAAGATCCCACACCTAGAACAGCAACTACAATTGGCATTTCCGCCTGATCAAACTCTTGGAGTAATCCAGTCATTCTTTACTACCCATCTGGTTTTTACACTGTCATTCTCTATGACCCATCCGGTGACCACAAAGGGAATTTAAGTGGGAATGTGGTATGAATCACTATTCCAGCATGGTGGCACTAATTTCTATGAGTTCCCCAGGATGTGGTACTTTCTGTATATGGTCATAGTGTAAGAGTGGTAGCAAGCAGTTATGAACTTCTACATGGCCCTTCCTACCATTATAGCACTCACTCCATTGGTCAGGAAACCAAAATGAAGATTGCTTCAGTTATTAAAATGTATCTATTCTTACTACACATCTAGGACTGGAGAAATAACCACAATATGGGTCTCTCTGGACTCACTGTTACCCAGACTCAGGCCAAGACTACATCCATCACTTGACTTTCACAGGCCTCCTATTTTAACCAGTTGTCCAGGATGGGGTTTTGGGTCTCTAGGTATCAGTAGATATTAAGAGGCAGTATCTAAAAAGCCTCAGGAGGTCTGATATTTTCCTTTCTTCAGTAAATGGCCACTAGAGAAGGATTAGGGCAGTGATCCCCTAACTTCTCACAGGATTTACCAGGGGAGCTTTAAAAAATATCAATGCCTTGATCTCACTCCCTGAAATTATGATTTAATCGGTCTGAAGTGTGTTCTTTAGAATTCTCAGGTGTTCTAAAGTACAGACAGGTTTGGGAACCACTGGATTAGGGGAAGGTTCATGGTTATACAACCATGGCTGCATTGCTGGGTTCTTCTTCAAAGGGACCCAGTCTCTCCATCATCAAGGAGTTCAAAGGCTTCAAATTTCACTATGACAACACAAGTTAGTTTAGAATTTTCCCACCTATATATGTCAAGCAGCACCTTACTGGGCTACTTAAGCCATTTCATTTCTAGGGACTTTGTTATCATTTGGTCATTATCCCCCTTTCCCCGTAGGTCAAAACAATCTGATTAACTTCTCTTCTTTGACTTATTATGGTAATTGTGCCCACCATGTCTCTGGTGGCTATATGCCCATCATGTAGCCTTTGCCACTTTGGGACTGTATTATTCTCTTTGAGATCAGGAAACAATTCTACCACAGCATTCATCATCATTCTGACAGGACAGACACTTCAGAGCTCTTTGGGAATGCTGATGCTCCTATCACCAAAGTGTTTCTTAATGACTTGGTGAAAAGTGAGAATATCTACGGAGTCTTTGTATTCCCTCCTCTACAGTATGCCAGGGTATTTCTGGCATTTTGAAATTATTATTTCAAATTTCATTTGTAGGCGATTTATTACTTGTAACCTGTTACTGAGCCCATGCCTTATCCTAGCAAACTATTAATGCCAATATATTAGATGTTGACTCTCAGGTGAGTACACCCGTGCCAGTAAATTTGCCATAAGTAAAGCCTTATATTTATTCCCCCTTGGTGTAATATCCTTAGAACCCACTTCTATATATACTCCTCGGGCTCCTGCTCATCAAAACGGCAAGGTCTTTAACTTCTGTGTAGCTTATCTCTTGCCAGAGCAGGCCACATACTTCTCTGACTAGTATGTCTTGAGATTTAGCTGGGGATACTGTGAGGTGGTGAAGGTAAGTTCTGAGAACAGGTATCAGCTTAGGAGAGAGCTGTCCCAAGTGCAATCACTGAAAGCCTCTACATAGGGGAGGCTAGTTTCCTCAGAGAGCAAAGGAAGTTCAGAGGATATGCAGGGTCAGAGTTCTCAGCTTCATTCTTGTCTGCCCAAAAGTCCACATTCTATGTCTGGGCTCCACATCTTCCTCACCAATGCTCCACCCTTAGAGTAAGAAAACCGGAAGAATTGAGCATATAATTGGTACTACAAATCTACCTTATCTGCCCACTGATTATAGGAGATAAAGGACTCCTTCAAAGCTGCAGTGGAGGGGTTTTGACTCTCTCCATACATTCTTAATTGTATTTTCATAGTTTTTACCTTCTTCTGTGTACATCCTGTTTAGGATCATAAGAGAAGCCTGGTGGATCCACAATTTTAAATTACTATGGTTATCACAGCGATACTTTCTCCTCACCTTCATTCTATCCCATGCTATTATAATGGTAATTAAAATAGTACTGTAAGGCATGGGTCTCCTGTGGTCCCTTTGTCTATAGCAATGAGGTTATCCCTGTGATTGATTTTATTGTGTGTGTGTGTGTGTGTGTATTTAATTCAATCTCAATGGGTCCATCTCCTGTAATAACTCTGGTACCAATTACTCTACCAGGGTTACAAAAAGAAATAGAAGGCACACTCAAAGTAATTTAAGAATGAAGAAGATTGGTGAAACATGTTACATTAAAATCAAGAACTTTGTTTTTTCAAAAGATGCCATGGAGAAAATGAAATGACAAGCCATGCTATAGGAAAGGATATTTGGTCAAGAACTCACATCCAGAATATATAAAGAAGTCCTAAAAATCAGTAAGAAAATGACCGACAACCCAACAGATATATGGGCAAGTGACTTGAACAAGCACTTCAAAAAAGAACTCTCCAAAGGGCAAATAACATAAAATGGTGCTCAACCTCAGTAATCATCAGGAACATGCAAATTATGCCCAAATGAAATGCCACTACACACTCATCAGAATGGCTAACGTTAAAAAGGGTGACGATACGAAGTGTTGCCCAGGGTGTGGAGAACATGAAACTTTCATATACTGTTGGTGGGTTATAAATAACATAAACTTTGGAAAACTGTCATTCTTTATAAAATGTGCACACACCTTATGACCAAGGAATTTTAATTATAAGTATTCTCTCAAAAGAAATGTCTTCCCCTGCATACCAAGAGACACAGAATGTTCATGGCATCATTACTGGTTAATAGCCCCAATGTAGAAACAACCCAAACATCAACAATAGAATGGATATATTTGGTTCATTCATATAATGGAATATAGCAATGAATATGAACTACTTCTACAAACAATATAGATGAATCTCACATATATATAAAATACACACTTAATCTCATTTATGTAAGATTGAAAACCAGGCAAAACTGGTCTATGGTTAGAAGCTGGGAGAGTGATTATATTGGGGAGGAGGGGCAGGACAGTTATTGAGAGGTTGCCTAAGAGGGTTTCTATGTAACCAGTAATACTCTATTTTCTGGGTGGTAGAACAGTGGTATGTTTACTTTATGATAGGTAGTTCATTTACTTCTGTGGTATGCTATATTTCAATTTTTTAAAAGGGTGGGCCTAAAAAGATTGGAACTATTTGTTTATGCCCCCCTTGCCCCTCTCCATTAATTCAAATACTTCTTCCTTCAAGGTCCAGTTCCAATTCCATATTTTACATGAAGCCCAACCACTCCAGGTAGAAGCAATTTATCTTTCTACATGGTTTTTACATCTTCTGGGAAGTAGTATAACACAGTAGAAATAGTATGGGCTAAAGGGTTTGGGCTTTAATCTGTGAGGCAATTAAAAGTAGGAGAGTGAGAGTGACATGGTCATTTTTGTATCTGCCCATCATGAACTTGTTTAACCAATTTTACTTATTTTTAAAAATATTTATTTATTGAGGGGGGAGGGGCAGAGGGAAAGGGGGAGAAAATCTCAAGCAGACTGCCCCCTGAATGCAGAGACCAACATAGGGCTCAATCCCATGACCCATGAGATCATGACCTGAGCTCAGACCAAGAGTCAGACACTCAACCAACTGAGCCACCCAGGCACTCCACCAATTTTATTTCTTCGAATATGTGGACAAATATAAAACTTTACATATACATATATCATATGATAGACTGTTATAATATTTGCTCCCAACGAATCATGCCACCTTTGTTCATGCTTTTTTGCAGTGTGCCTTTGCAGGAATAGGTAACTTTTAGGGAAAAAGAAGTCCCCTTTCCTTTTTTACCTAGCTCACCAAAGTCTGTTGTAGCAAAAACTACTATTGTCTCTCAATATCCTTTCTTCTCTTCTTACCCCCAATTTTAGCTTTGGAAACTGCCACATAACTAAGGACTATATCTCCTAGTCTCCCTTGAAAGTGTGGCCATATGACTACATTCTGACTGATGGGCTATAAGTGGAAATGATGGCTGCAACTTCTTTTTTTTTTTTAATTTTATTATGTTATGTTAGTCACCATACATCATTAGTTTTTGATGTAATATTCCATGATTCATTGTTTGCGTATAACACCCAGTGCTCCATTCAATACATGCCCTCTTTAATACCCATCACCAGGCTAACCCATCCCTCCACCCCCCCTCCCCTCTAGAACCCTCAGTTTGTTTCTCAGAGTCCATAGTCTCTCATGGTTCATCTCTCCCTCCAATTTCCCTCCCTTCATTTTTCCCTTCCTTCTCTTATGTCCTCCATGCTATTCCTTATGTTCCACAAATAAGTGAAACCATATGATAATTGACTTTCTCTGCTTGACTTATTTCACTTAGCATAATCTCCTCCAGTCCCATCCATGTTGATGTAAAAGTTGGGTATTCTTCCTTTCTGATGGTTGAGTAATATTCCATTGTATATATGGACCACATCTTCTTTATCCATTCATCTGTTGAAGGGCATCTCGGCTCTTTCCACAGTTTGGCTATCACAGACATTGCTGCTATGAACATTGGGGTGCATATGACCCTTCTTTTCACTACATCTGTTTGGGCTGCAACTTCTATGGCATGTCCTTAAGAGGAAAAGGTAGACAGAACAAAAGGTATTTGTAGTTTAAAAAAATTTAACACAGGTTGCCAGGCTGCTTTGCAAATAGGTTGAAAAAGTTCACCTTTCTACCAGCAATGTAAAACAGTACCTTTCACCTGGATCCTCACTAGCAAGAGGTCATTTAAAATTTTGCCCAGTGTAAGAAGATGTTTCACCTCACTCATAACAGGAGAAATGCATAATAAGACTATACTAAGATTAAACATTTTCACTTTTCAGTCTCAAATCCACAAGTTTGGTCACATACTCTAATGACAATGCTATACATTCTCAATTGTTCTTTATACAACATCTATGGAGGGAAATCTGGCAGTATCATCCAAATTCACAAGAAATAAATGCTGGTGTGAATGCAGAGAAAAGGTAACCTTTATGCACTGTTGGTGGGAATATAAATAGGTACAGCCACTATGGCAAACAGTATGGAAGTTCCTCAAAAACTTAAAAATAGAACTACCATATGACCTAGCAATTACACTTCTGGGTATTTATTCAAAGAAAATGAAAATGCTCCAAAAAATATATGCACCCCCATGTTCACTGCAGCATTATTTACAATAGCCAAGATATGGAAACAACCTAAGTGCACAGTGAAAAGTGAATGGATAAGGGAAATTAGTATATATGGAATGAATACGTCATGGAAATAAAAGCCAAAGCATAAGGAATATCGTCAATGATATTGTAAAAGCATTGTATGCTGACAGATGGTAGCTACACTTGTAGTGAGCATAGCATAATGTACAAACTTGTCGAATAATTATGTTGTACAGCTGAAACTCATGTAACATTGTGTCAACTATACTCAAAAATAGTAAAAAAAAAGAAAAATACATGATTGAATTTTAGAGGGAAAAAAAGAAAGGAGATGTAGTATACATGTACAATGAAGTATCATTCAGCCATGAAAAAGAATGAAATCCCACTATCTGCAACATAGATGGACCTCAAGGGCAGTATGTTACATGAACTAAGTAAGATTGATTAAAGACAAATACCACATGATCTCACTTATATGTGGAATGTAAAAACAACCAACCAACCCGCCAAGCTCAGAGATAAGAGAACAGACTGGTGATTGCCAGAGGTAGGGTGGGCAAAATGAGTGAAGGGGGTCAAAAGGTACAAACTTTCAGTTACAAAGTAAGTCATGGGGATGGACTGTACAGCACAGTCACTATAATTAATAATAGAGTTGCTAAAGGGAGTAAATCTTAGAAAAAAACATTCTCATCACAAGAAAAAATATTCTGTAACTATGTATGATAATTAGACTTGTGGTAGTGATCATTTTGCTATATATACAAATATCAAATCATCATGCTTTACACATGAAACTAATATAAGATTTTATCAATTATAACTCAATTAAAAAAAAAGAACACCATGACAAGAACAGAGAGACTGCAGAAGGGGAAAAGAGAAAAAGAAAAAGAAGAAAAAAAAGAAGCTCTAGGGAGATACATGAGAAAATTGTAAAAATAGTTGTGGGATCAATGGCATTTGCATGGGAAATGGTGGATGGAATATACATGTGGGAAACTTCAACTCAAAACATAAATCTAGATCTATCTAGATACACACTCCGCCCCCCTCCACACCATTTGAATGAATTACCTACTCAAAAAGAAAAGTATTTCCCATTGAGTGAATTCCCTAGTTTCCTTTATGTGATTTTTGCCAAGTCAATTTACCTGCCTGATTCTTTCTTCAACTGTAAAACAGGGCTATGATACACTTCAGAGTACTCTGTGAGCACTTGTATTAGATGTGTGTGTAGCTCAGTGCCGGTCACATAATAAGCATTTAATAAATGTTAAATTAAGAAATGGTTTGCAAGTCTGTTAGGCCTAATTGGCATCTAATTATTATTTTAATTTGCATGTCCCTGATTTCTCCTGATTCTGAGCATCTTTTCACATTTGGATTTATTCTTTGCTGAGTTCATATTCTTTGCCCATCCATTTTTCTGTTGAATTGCATGTTCCCTTAATGTGAATTTCTAAGAGCACTTTGTATATTATAGATGTTAAACCTCCTTATGAGTATTTTTCTAAATTTATTGCATATCTATTAACCTTAATTATAACTTCTTTATGCAGGCTTTTTTTAATATATTGACAAATGTCTATCTTCTTTGAGAAGAATGTGTATTCTGTTTTGGGGTGAAGTATTCTATAAATGTCAATTAGATCCAGTTGACTGATGGTAATACAAAGTTCAACTCTATCCTCACTGATTTTCTGCCTGCTAGATCAATTACTGAAAGAAGGTTGTTGAAATCTCCAACCATAAGAGTGGATTTGTCTATTTCTCTTTGTAGTTCTATCCATTTTTACCTTAGCTTTTTTAAATGTTGTTAGATGTACGGTTAAAGGTTGTATCTTTTTAGAGAATTGACACCTTTATCATTATGTAATGCTCCTCTCTATCCCTGATAATTTACCTTGTTCTGAAGTCTGTTTTGCCTGAAGATAGCAACTATATAGCTTTCTTTTGATTAGTATTAGCTAGGCGGGTATTTCTCCATTCTTTTACTGTTAACCTGTGTCTTTATATTTAAAGTTGGTTTCTTATGTATGATTCCTGAGAAAATGGAGCATTAGTAAGGACTGTGGGCTTTCTCCCTCCAAATCAACCCTGGGTAACTACAGAAATAAGGAAGCAAGGGCTTGAAGAATAAGAAAAAAAACTGAGAAAACCCTAATAAGGGTTAGGAGTAAGTTTTGACATTTTGTTCCTGGCGCTTGCCTCCACTGCTTTGAGACAGTCAGTGCCAGACAACTGATCATTCCAGATACCATTAGCAACAGCTTCCCAGTATAGAATAATACAAAGGGTCTGTTGAAGGGAGTTGCTGATGAAAAAGAGTGTGGGGCTGGCCAGATACTCTAGAGAACTGAGACATTCACTCCCCTACTCCTTCCCCAAACCTTTAGGGTTTTGGTTGATTATAAGGGCCTTCTCCTACACTATGAGTTTTAAGGTAAATCCTCACCAGAGAAGTTGTCAACAGTAGCAACAGAGATAGAGCACTATAGCTCCTCTGTGGTACCTGGAGCTCTTTGCTCTCTAATCCTTAAACTTGTGGGAAGGGATAAAAACTAGGGTCTGCCCTTTTCCTCTTCCTCCATATCTGTGATCAGAAAGGGTAGTAGAGGGGTACCTGGGTGGCTCAGTCAGTTAAGCGTCTGCCTTCAGCTCAGGTCATGATCTCAGAGTCCACATCAGGATCCCTGCTTCTCCCTCCCACCCCCCCACCTTGCTCGTGCTCTCTCTAGGGTGTTCTCTTTAAATAAATGAAATCTTTAAAAAAAAAAAAGTGTAGTAGAGAACATAAGCTTGTGAACCAAATATCTAGACACCTGAGGAGTATGATCACTGTGTAACACAACAAATTACATAACATATACCAACTGAAGCAGAATTATAGGCATATATTTAATTTAAAAAATGTTTTAAGAATTTAAATAAACAATTCAATCATCCAACAATATTTTACTTAGCACCTGCTAGTGTCAGGCACTGAGGATTCATCAGTAAGCAAGACAGACAAAAATCTTTATTCTTGTGTATTTTATTTTCTAGTGGTAGGAAATGAAACATCAAACAACTTATCTAAGGAATAAGCCATTTTAGAAAGTAATATTTGCTATAAAAATAAAGTAGGATAAAGCTGATTGGGATTGCTGAAAAGGGTCACAATTTTAAAATGAAACTAAGCCTAAAATAGGAATCAAGAGGATGCTGAGCAGGAGGTTAGTAATATATAAAGAAGGAACAAGAAATCATTAAGCAGCCATGGGAGAATATTAGGTATGGAAATAGGGGCTTAAAGAACATCATAGATAAATTAAAATAAAATTTTAAAAAAGATCATCATAGATGGATAAATAGCAGGGTTGATGAGATCTTACGCTTTTGAGGTACAGAATATTTTTATGTAGCTAAAATCTCTAGATTTTTCCCCTTGTGGTTCCTAGTGCTTTCACATTTGAAAAACATGACATTTAAAATATTTTAAATTACAAAATAATATTTGTATATGGTAAGACATTCAAACAAAATAGAAGTAGAAAGTAAAAGACATCAACACCCCTCCCATTATCCTTTACATAGAGGCCGTCATTTTTCTATGTATCCTTCCAGAAATTTTCTATGTATAATCAAATATGTATATATACATGGTTTAAAAAATTTATAAATAGAATACATATTTTCTGCAGCCTGCTTTTTCTTTTCCCACATTTAGATCTACTCCAGAGACTGAGATTTTAAATGACAGTAAGAATTTCTTTTAGGAGGTAGAATTATAAAGATAATAAAAAGATCAGTAGGTAAAAAAAAAAAAGATTGGTAGTTGGCAGGGATTGGGGGAGAGTAGGGATGAACAATGGAGAACACAGGGCATTTATAGGGCAGTGAAACTATTCTGTATGATCCTATAATGCTGGATACATGACATTATGCATTTGTCAAAACCTACAGAACTGTACATAACAGAGTGAACCTTAATGTAAACTATGGACTTTAGTTAATACTAATGTATCAATATTAGTTTATCAATGGTAACAAATATACCACAAGATATTAATAATAGAGAAAATGTGTGTGTGATGTGGGAACTCTGTATTTTCTGCCCAATTTTTCTGTAAACATAGAACTGCTCAAAAAAAAAAAAAGCCTATTAAAAAAATTTCATTTAGAAAAACTATTTTGTAAACTATTTTTGTAAAGCCTTGTATAGGGTATTTTAGAGTTGGAGGCTAGAGGTCAAATATTAGGCAAAATGTTGCTATGGTCCAAGCATAAACTGATTAGTTCTAAGGTAGCAAATTAAATTAGTTTGAAAAGATTTGCTAATACTCCACCTTAGAAGTCTTAAGTGGAATTTACTGTGTTCTTTTGTTTTAGTAGGCTCCACGCCCAGCATAGAGCCCAACATGGGGCTTGAACTCACTACCCTCGGATCAAAATTTGAGCTGAGATCAAGAGTCAGATGCTTAACTGAGTGAGCCACCCAGGAGCCCCAGAAGTCTTAAGTGGAATTTAAAGTTTGTGATTTAAAGAAATAATCTGTCAAAAATATTATGTTAATCAGGAGTAGCAAAAAAAACCCCTATCTGCTTTTTTTTCTTTTTAAAGATTTTATTTATTTGAGAGAGAGAGCACACAGCGCACATGAGCGGGAGGGGCAGAGAGAGCGGGAGAAGCAGGGTTCCCGCTGAGCAGGGAGCTCTATATGGGGATGGATCCCAGGACCCTGGGATCATGACCTGAGCCGAAGGCAGATGCTTAACCGACTGAGCCACCCAGGCGTTCCCTCCACCCCCACAAAAAAACCCCAATATGCTTAAGAATTATGAGAAAAGGAAATATGGCTGAAAAGATGTGAATAGCCATAACTGACATGCTGAATATTTTTTAAGTTAACAGGACTGGAGGAGTCAGGAAATTATTCATCTACTATACTTGGTATTGCTTATATTCTTAAACCATTTATCTCCAGGTTTTTATAACCTAGATATGTCCTTATCAAATCAGTCATTAACAAGATATTACACTGGGTGCTTTTCATCTAAATAGCATGATTCCATACAAAATTCAGCCATCTCAAATTTATTCTGTGCACAACAGTATTATCACAAAGCATTGGTTTCCTGTTTTCTTTACTGCCTCATTCATCACACTTGGGAGTAGGCTAGTTCTATAACTTCTGATGTATAAGAATCTGTTCTATTATTTTAATGATTACATATGAAGATTACAGTAAATATGGAATTTCTACAGCAAAAAAAGTGGCTTCCAAAAGAGAAAAAGAAACGTCAAAGGTCTACAGAATTAAGTTTTTAATTATGTATGTATGCATATACCTATGTTTGTATTTACTTAACTGTAATCTTTTTCTAGTCAATGACTGCAAAGTGGTATCTCAATACAGTCCCTTACCATGGTTTGATTCACAAATTTTCAACTTTATAATGATGCAAAAGCAATGTGCATTCAGCAGAAACCGTACTTCCAATTTTGATTTAGGATTTTCTTCTGGGCTAGTGATATGTGATAATGAAATCCACGAAATCACCAGCATCAACAACCAATACATGTATAGCTATTCTGCACCAATACAACTATTCTGTTTTCACCTTCAATACAGTATTCAATAAATTAGGTGAGATATTTGTTATAAACTAGGCTTTGTTTTAGATGATCTTGCCCAACTATAGGCTAATGTAAGTGTTCTAAGCACGTTTAAGGTAGGCTAGACTAAGCTATGATGTTCTTTAGGTTAGGTATATTAAATGCATTAGCAACTTAACAATATTTTCAACTTCTGATGGGTTTGTTGTGGCATAACCCCATCATAAAGTGAGGAAGAACTGTATACACTCATAGAATTATAAGTAGAAAGGCTTTTTCAAGGCTCACTCTGTTCACCACACGTCTCTAGGAACTTCCGATTAGGTCATTCTATATACTGCTTGTTTTTAGTACCAGGAAGTATTATGGAAGATGATTTTAAAAGTTTTACCGTATGTTTTTAATTTACCAATGCCAGTTTTGTTTCTCTAATTTTGCTTTTATTCCCAGTTTGCTGCATTTCCTCTTAGAACTGTGGGTAGGGCAAGCAGTTAAAAATGTGGTTCCTCATGAAGAAAGGGGAGGTATAATGCGACACCAAACACCAAAATCAAAATACTTTTTAGTAAGTTTTGTTTATCCCTTTAAAAATGTTTGAATAAATTGATAAGTTTAAGAAAAAATCTTTTTAAAAATTTGCTTAGTTTCTGATGTAATAATCATTCATTTAACCCTAAATTACAGCCCAGGAGGGTAAACCTGCAAATAATTTGTTCAGACATACAGGCATATCTAAGAGATATTGTGGGTTCAGTTCCAAACCACCAGAATAAAGTAGATATCTCAATAAAGCAAGTCAAATAAATTTTTTGGTTTCCCAGTGCATATAAAAGTTATGTTTACACTATAGTCTACTAAACGTGCAATAGCATTAAGTCTAAAAGAACAATGTACAAGCCTTAATTAAAAATCCTTTATTACTAAAAATGCTAACCATCATCTGAGCTTTCAGTGAGTCATAATCACTGATTATAGATGACCAAGACAAATAATAATGAAGTCTGAAATATTATGAGAATTACCAAAATGTGACAGAGACACAAAAGGAGCAAATGCTGTTGGAAAAAATGGTGCTGACAGACTTACTCTATGCAGGGTTGCCACAAACCTTCAGTTTGTAAAAAATGCATTATCTGTGAAATGCAATAAAGTGAAGCGCAATAAAAAGCTATGCTTGTGTTAGGTGTTCCGGTAATTCCATCTTACTGTTCCAATCCATCAATCTGCAATTCCTTTATCTCTCTCTTATTTTGGGTTTCATATTTCCTTACATGTGCTATTTTTTCTTGATTTAATCCTCATTTAGGTGGCACACATTCTCCATTAGCTTCTTGGGAAAGGATGTATGAAGTGTGTATTTTCTGAGACCTTTTGGGTTTGAAAGTAACTTTATTCTAGCCTCATAATTAGGTTGGCCTATATAGAATTCTGTATTAGAATTAATTTTCCCTCAGAATTTTGAAGCACTGCTCTATTATCCTTTTGTTTCCAGAGTTGCTACTGAGAAGTCCAATACATTTACCTTTGTGTGCATCATACGAAACCTGTTTTTTTCCCTCTATGAACCTGTACAATCTAGTCTTTGTCTCTCTACTTGCTATCTTTGTAGAGTGGAGTAAGGGAAGAAGTCCAGAAATCCGCATGGGGTCCCCTTAAGCATTTTGTATTTCCAGCAATCTTGGTAAGACCCCCAAGAGCCACATGTGCTTCGCACTGACACACTGCACTATCATCACACTAGCCACGCAGCCCCACAGCAGCCACTGTAAAACACCACGTGCAGCTAAAATAAACAAGATGTGCTAACAGTGATGTAAAAACATAATTACGACAGTGATAGAAGGTAACACAACTGTGCATGTGTATGTGTCAGGTGGGTTTAGTTGCTTTCTATGTATTAATCCACTGAATTAGTATATGCAATACAATCTTAAGAGGTAGGTAATATCTATATTCTTATAAGTCACATAATTTATTTTGGCAGAGCCAGAATTCTAGCCTAAACAGCCTAGCTCCAAAGTCCATGGTCTTAACTGTTAAGTTATACTACCTTCTAATAGTAGGTGGTAGTAGTTTTTTGTTGTTATATTGCTTTTAAATATCTTTTCTTGACAAAATAAAAAGTTGGCAAACCTATGCTGATTATCTCAATTAAAAAACTTATTGGTGAAATCTAAAAGCCTGGAGATCACCAGTTTGTGGGGCCAGTAGAGAGCAAGAAAAATGAAAATTTGAGAAGATAATTGATGAAGCAAGGTCTTGGAGGATGAGCTCTAGAACACGGGGTGCAGAGGCCTTGGAGAGCAGGGCAGATGCTAATTATATGAGGAATTACAGCGATGTTTAGAGATGCTGGTGAGGGGAGCTTATCTGTTAACTAAAATTCAGGGTCATCAAAGCTCAAAATAAGCCTAGTAGTGACAACTAGAAGGCTTAAGAAATAAGTAATGTAAAATAGTGAAGATTTGAAGGAATGATAAAAGTAAATAAAACCAGGAATGGACTGACAGACTAGAAAAAGAGATGGTTTCAACACTAAATATCTTGATAAAGTCAAATAATAAGTTCAATAGGAGTAAGGGAGTAGAAGGTGTATAAAGAGATATACAAGGTTCTGGTCAGAAGGTAGTATTTCTGGGGCGCCTGGGTGGCTCAGTTGGTTAAGCGACTGCCTTCGGCTCAGGTCATGATCCTGGAGTCCCTGGATCGAGTCCCGCATCGGGCTCCCTGCTTGGCAGGGAGTCTGCTTCTCCCTCTGACCCTCCCCCTCTCATGGTCTCTCTCTCTCGAATAAATAAATAAATAAATCTTTAAAAAAAAAAAAAAGAAGGTAGTATTTCTGAATTTAAGATCTCAAAGCCAGAGTAAAGGCTCATTCATTGATGATGATGATGATGATGATACAGATGACAGTAACCATTCATTAAGCACATGAAAACTATTAATTATATCTAGTCATAACAACCATTAATATCAGCATATTAGAGGAGAAACTGAGGCTCTTAACAAATTTTCAATAAAACTCAATTTTAAGTTTTTGCAATGGATCTTAACAAGATAACTCTAAAATTCATATACAGTTATCTATAACTGGCATTTCCAAGATAATTTCGAAGAAAATATGTGGATATTAACTGTTGTTAATATCCTCCTGGGCATTAACTTACTATAAAGCTGTAGCAATTTTAATAGTGTGGCAATGTCACAGAAGTCCTACAAATTGACTGATGGAAAAGAACAAACTACCCACAGATGTGTGAGAACCTGCTTTGAGATCGGTGACATTTAAGTTAAACTATTCAATAAATGCTTCTAGAACAATTGTACGTATATAAATAAAACAAAATAAAATAAAATTAGATCTCTACCTCATGCACAAAAATAGGTTGATTAAAAACCTCAATGTGAAGAATAAGAGTTTTAAACTTTTAGTAAAAAGATAGATAAAAATCTTTATTATTTTGACATAGGAAAGGATTTCTTTAGATACCCAGAGAGCTAAATATAATGGAAAAGATAAACCTGACGATATTAAAACTAAATTTCAGTATAAGAAAAGACACCATAAACAAAGGTCAAAGAAAAGGCTTAGACTGGAAGAAGATAGGCAACCAATATAACCAACCAGGTATTATTTTCCAGAAAACATAGATCAATGAAAAAGATGAGCAAAGCATTAGCAAAATGTGTAAAGATACATGGAGATGTCCAGGAGGCATCTGGGATTTACAGTACAAGAGAACTCTGGGGGGCACCTGGGTGGCTCAGTCCTTAAGTGTCTGCTTTCGCCTCAGGTCATGGTCCCAGGGTCCTGGGATTGAGCCCCACATCGTTCTCTCTGCTCAGCGGGAAGCCTGCTTCTCCCTCTCCCACACCCCCTGCTTGTGTTCCCTCTCGCTGTCTCTCTCTCTCTGTCAAGTAAATAAAATCTTTTAAAAAAGAGAGAGAGGGCGCCTGGGTGGCTCAGTTGGTTAAGCGACTGCCTTCGGCTCAGGTCATGATCCTGGAGTCCCGGGATCGAGTCCCGCATCGGGCTCCCTGCTCGGCGGGGAGCCTGCTTCTCCCTCTGACCTTCCTCCCTCTTGTGCTCTCTGTCTCTCATTCTCTCTCTCTCAAATAAATAAATAAAATCTTTAAAAAAAAAAAAAAAAAAAGAGAGAGAAACCTGGGCTGGAAAGAGAGAAACCTGGGCTAGAAAGAGAGATCTGGGCTACATCAACTTATTGATCACATTTGAATTCATGGGACTGGATGAGCTTATAGAAGGAAACTAGTTAAGAAATTAGAGACTTGGGTCTAGCTAGGACAGTTGTAGGCAGAGGATTTACTGATCCTCATTCAAATTCTTAACACTAAATAATAACTCCTTCAGCTTTATTCACATATTATTTTGTCTGGCCTTTTCTAACCATAAAATATCTTTATGTCTTTTATTTATTTATTTTTTAAAGATTTTATTTATTTGACGGAGAGAGCGAGAGCGGGAACACAAGCAGGGGGAGTGGGAGAGGGAGAAGCAGGCTTCCCGCAGAGCAGTGAGCCCCATGTGGGGCTCGATCCCAGGACCCTGGGATCATGACCTGAGCCGAAGGCAGACGCTTCACAACTGAGCCACCCAGGTGCCCCTTTATGTCTTTTAAAAATGGCATCTAAATATAAGAAATAAACACTAATAAAACCAGATTTTGTTGGACACCATGTCAGAAAGTGGTTAGATAAGCCTGTCACTTCTGTGTTGGATATTATTTTCAGCCCCTCTGTTTCATGTACTGCCAAGAAGGCAGGGCTGTGGAAATGAAATGCAAAATTAAAAAATATGAATGAAACAAGATTTAAATGTTAAAGTAAAAGGAACAAAGAAAATATTCCCTAAAATACACAAAAAGAATTTTATTGGTGGGGTTAGGAAACTATCAGCTTTTATACATTAATGTAGTTCGTGTAATGAATCTTCTCTAAATTTTAAGATATGTGAGAGAGAGAGAGAGAGAAAGAAAGAAAGAAAAAAAAAAAGATAGATATGTGGATAACCCACTCACTACATTTCTTCTACTTGGAAATAGCAAACCAGCTATCCACATAAACTGCTCAGAAAAGCCATTCACAAAAGAACTACATGCTGTAGAATTCCTTTTATATGAAGCCCAAGAACATGTAAAGCAAGATAGAATAGTAGTGGTGGTGGTGGTGGTGGTAGGGGGACATGGTTTGAAGGGGCACAAAGAAGCTCTCGGGTATTGGATATATTCTATATATATTGATCACATCAAATTGTACCTTTGGCACTCAAACATTTTACTATGCCGTATCTCTTAACTGAAGTATTTATTTTTTAATTGCTTTAAAGAAAAACCTTAGAAGCCTAAAGAATCTCACTCAACACAGCTCGTTTTGCCCTTGTCAAGGCTACAAAGCCTCTAATTAAGAAACAAATATTTAGGGGCTATTGCCAAGCCTTTCTTCCCCTAATTTGCCTCACTCCCAACCCACCCATAGGTCAATCATCTCCCCAAGGGTACTTCTACATCCGATCACAGAGATTAAAGATAACCCGTAAAAGAACAATCCAGAGGACAAAAATATCTCAGAATATTATATTCATAATAAACAAGCTTCCGGGTCGTTCTTTCACCAAACCAAAAGTAAGCTCCCAACAGGAAATTTAAAAGAAATCCTACTGTAAACAAACTTTTGATCATCACTTTGTATATAACCTTCTATATTGCTCTGGTTCATGACCTGTACCTAAACATCTTCATTGAATTTCCATTGTAATTGTATTTTGAACAGGGTAAAATGATAGAAAATTGGTTTATCTAGATTTCAACTAACTCGCTTACTGACGGTTATCTTTTTTTAGTGAAAAACCATCATATATTGAAGACTCCAGAGAAGGACTTTTAAAAAATGTCTTCCCTTTCTCACTTTAAAATGAAAATACCCAGGGAAAAATAAAGAGAAAACGTATTTATTACAACTGGCTGTTATATTAAGTCACACAAAATGAAATACTGCACCATGAGCAGTTCGTTGGTATTGTAGGTTATTGGTCAGGTCGAGTTCAGAACGGTAAGGAGGCACTGTATTAAGACAGCACACCACATACACAACATGCAATCAGCAAGTGCATTACTTCGGATATTTCACACTTCAGTAAAAATAGGAAAGTCATGTCAAGGAAAGCGCTGCAAGGAAGTGAAGCTGTCTCCTTTCTTCATTTTTTAAAAAGTTATTAGTAAACAATTAAATTTAAAGATCTTCACGGATACTTTAGCTTGTAGCAGAAATCCTACAACATAAAAGTCACTTGAAAGGTTTATATTCTTTTACCACTTTCCTAGTTTTAGTTAACTGAAAAAAGAAAAAAGATCTGCAGAAGGAACCGAAAGTATCTAAAGGACTATCACGGGTCATATCTAAGGAGAAGAAAAAAAAAACAAAAAACAACCAGTCAGGGTTGCACAAAACTGCCGAGTAGTTAGCTTTAAGCAGTTAGTCGTTTAGGTATTTTCACTTCTTTTTTAAAAACCTGGCTTGTAGGGGTGAGGGAACGGAGTTAGGCACCGCCGGGTAGCTGGGGAGGGTGCTCTTGGTGAGTATGCAATCCTAGGGCCATGGCACCCGACCGGTTCCGGGAAGAAGGGGCCGGGACGAGAGGGGCCGAAGTAAAAAGCGACGCCAGGAGAAACTCACTTTTGAAAGGCACTTTCCGGTTGCAAAGCACTCTCACATGCTTTATCTCATCGGACACAGTATCCTTTCTGCTGGCCTCGAGCGTCTACAGATGTAAAAGGCCCAACGTGAACACAGGCCCTCTTCAAAACCGAAATCCCACGGAGGGCCTTGTTACTCATCCACTCCCGCTGCTCCGCACCTCGCGGCCGCGCGCACCCCCTTGGCGTCCGCGGGGCGCGCACGTCACTCGCCCGCTGCCAATCGGCGCCCAGCAGGTCAACCTCTCCTCCGAGGGCCCCCCCCAGCACCGCCCCCTCCAGCCCGCCGCGAGACCCAGGCCGCGACGCCCGCCGGCCGCTTCCGCTGTCGGCGCAGGCGCGACAGCTCGGCCGGAGAACGGCGCGGGCTGGGAGGGAGTGGACGCTGCTGGCGAGGATGGTACTGGAGAGCGTGGCCCGCATCGTGAAGGTGCAGCTGCCGGCGTATCTAAAGCGGCTCCCTGTCCCCGAGAGCGTTACCGGGTTCGCCCGGCTCACAGGTAATCCCCGCCTTCGGCCAGTCCCCCTGCTTGCAAGTTGCCCAAGGTGGGAGTGGGGGGTGGTCTAAACCTCCGCGGGCCAAGGGGCGGGGCGGGGCTTGGCGTGTGGCGCATGACCCCGTGACCCTGTGCGCAGAGGTTGGGGGCGCGCGCCGGCACAGCCGCTTTGGAGCGCGAGTGATTCTTCTTCTCGTCCTTGTCCTAGTGGCTCTTCCGTGTCCTTTCGTGATGGGAGACCAGGTTTTTGTAGAGAAAGTGCTGAGTTGGTAGCGGGCCTATATCTTTCATCTCTCATCGCTCGCTGCAGTGTGGTTGTTTATGTTAAAGTAGGATAAGTCATCGTTATCTAAGGCACTGTGAATCAGGCATTCCCAGCTCTCAGCGGGGTTTAACCCACAGCGTGTGAGTGTTTGGGGGGGCGGGGCGGGGAGAGAAACACAGCCATACACGCAATATGTGTATGGCAGTTTTATTCGGTAGCAAAATTGGAGACTAACCTCCACTCCCATAGGGAGGACTTGAACTACCCCGGGGGCATTTGAGGTCATCTCCATTACTGTGGGCCTGGAGGTAGTTAAGGTAACGAGTTGAGGAAAGATAAGTTAGCCAGGTGTTCAAAGGCTAGTACGATGGACCAAATGTTAGATAAGGAAATTTAATGAATATATGTTAACATTCTGTTTTTAAGATCCCTTCTTAAAAAAAAAAAAAAGAACCCACAACTGAGGATTTTACATCTAAAGGAGGAAATTTCCGTAATGCAGTTAACACTTGGAAGATTTTGTAGGGTTTTGGGTGTTGCAGTGTAAGTGGGGTATTTGTCAACCAGACTGAGACTGATTAGGACGGTGAGGGGGGAAAAACCATATTGATTCGGCAAACTTTGAACTCATAGGTCCTGAATGTCAGGGAATGAAACATGAATTACGATAATTTTGAGATAAATAGGGTTGCTTAGCCTGGAGCGTTCCGGAGTTCTATGGTAGCTGACATGAAACATAGCATTTGGAAGGCTTACTGGTGGAAGAAGAATAGATTTATTCTGTGTAGACCAAAAGACAGAACTAGGACCAAATTAGTGAAAATTATTTGGAGGTAGATTTCAGCCCCAACACACAGAAGGCTTCTTTTTGGTTGTTTTTTGTATTTTAAGATAATACTATCCCTAAAGAAGGGATAGTATTTAAAAAGAAAAAAAAAAGGCAGAGTTGGGTAGTAGACAGATTTAGATGAGGTAAATTAGATGACATTCCAAACCTAGAGATTCTTTGATTTATGGCTTAGTAGGAAACATGTAATTGAATAGAAAGCATGGTAACTGAATAATTAACATTAAAAGAAACATCTAAATATCATAATCAGCATAAAAGTAACATAAAATGAAAAAAAAATGTTTCAAGTCAAGTATTTAGAAACATCAAAGTTTTCTTTTGATCCTATTATTCTGATAGATTTTCTGCAGTTCTATAAAATTTTGACTTTTTTCCCCTTTATCATTGCTTTTACTTTAGTACTTTCCATATTTTAATATATTCCTTATCTTTTTCTAGCAACTATATAATCCTATTTTAGACTAACATCACGGTAGGCCTAACCATTCCCCCGCAGCTGGAAATTTGGAATGTTTGTGCGTGTATAGATTTTATTCATAATGTTCAGTGGTAAGTAGCCCTATACCAGTT
Organism: Neomonachus schauinslandi; assembly: GCF_002201575.2. Lineage (NCBI taxonomy): Eukaryota > Metazoa > Chordata > Mammalia > Carnivora > Phocidae > Neomonachus > Neomonachus schauinslandi. Next base: position 119,330,363 of record NC_058404.1, on the reverse strand, counting down.
GTTAGGGGTTTTTTTTTTTCTCCTTTGAATTATACCCTTGAACGTATTCACCAAAATGGTAATACCAGATCAGAAGAATATGATTATTTTGTGACATTATTTTCCATTTGTGCCATTATTTTCCAGTTGTCAACTTATATTAATAATTTGCCCAAATTAACTGCCAAGTTTTTAACAGGAAAGAAAGAAGTCCCCTTACTCCTACCCCAGTCCAGTATAATCTGAATTTTGTGTGTTGATTCCAGTGGTGGCTGGTTTTATATTAGTTTCAATTTTCTGTAAATAGAGTTTAGTTGGAACAGATAGAAAGTATATAATTTGATTGAGTGGCTAGATTTTAGAAACATATTTTTTTTTTCTTGAAGATTTCCACTGTCAACAAATATTTAATTCCTACTAAAGGCATTAAGGAACCTCAGCCTAAACCTTTTCTCCCTTAAATCAATAACATATAGTAACTTTCTCTTAAAGTAAGGACTGATTCTCAGAAATAGTGACAACTCTGATAAATATCTTAAAAACATGTACCTAAGTTCCTTTACAATGTGTCTGTACTTTAGTTCTCATTGTATTGCTTATTAGGAAACATGTTTGTAATAACTGCTTTATGAACAAATGAGGTAGTCTCTTTCATACTGGACAAAGACAGTATAACAGTTGCAGAATTTGTTTTGGAGCACCATGGACTAAGATTCCCACTGACCAATTTCCACTCTGAGTCTTCCCTTCGGAATAGATTGTAATAGCTAATTACATTTATCTGTCTTGATTGAGCTACTTATAGAATCCATACTTAGACTTTTGTTGAAGTAACCTAGAAGATCACTTTTCAGCAAATGTTTAGAATGTCTAGGAAACCAAAAGTGTTTCCATTTTCTATCTGAAAATTAGAACAAAGTTACAGCTTACGTTATTGCCTGTTTTTTCTTCCCTATTTTCATCTAGTGGTTTTTTTTTTTTTTTTTTTAAAGATTTTATTTATTTATTTGACAGAGAGACACAGCGAGAGAGGGAACACAAGCAGGGGGAGTGGGAGAGGGAGAAGCAGGCTTCCCGCCGAGCAGGGAGCCCGATGTGGGGCTCGATCCCAGGACCCTGGGATCATGACCTGAGCCGAAGGCAGACGCTTAACGACTGAGCCACCCAGGCGCCCCTCTAGTGGTTTTTTTTAAAGCAGTTGGTTCTCTCATGATGACTCTGCATTCTTAGTAAACACTTGGAGATCCTTAATCACCATACAGTATTTACAAACAGTCCTTATCTATCAGAAACAACTGATCTCTTTTTGTTTAGGTCACATGTTTAACAGTGAGTCTTTTAAGATAAATTTGTATGATTCCGCCCTTTGGAAGTATATTCTAATACTTTGACCTTTTTAAAAAAAGCTTTCTATGTTTAAAATAGAACAACAACAAAATCTTCCTATTCAAAAGTCATGAGCAGTTTACTTCTAGATTTAAAAGCTTGCTATGAAACTTTGAATATAGTAGCTCTTCCCTCCTTGACCCTGTTTGCTTCTTTGAAACATAACGGTTTTGCTCCTAAAGATAAAGCAGTGAATCCCAAGACAATATCTTTTCCAGAGTAGCACAAACATGTCAGAGCTGACAGCTTTAAAGGCATTAGCTCTGTTTATCCAGAAAGGGCCAATTTTGAATGAATAATTTAGAAGTGGAAAAGGGTTGAAAACCTATATCCATAAGAAGACTTCTACAAGCGTGTGTATAGCAGCCTTATTTTTAATAGCCCCAAACTGGAAGCAACCAAAATATCTACCAACAGGAGAGTGGATAAATAAATTATAGTATATTCAGAGTGGAATACTGGTTAGCAATAAAAGGGGATGGATTACTGATCCACTGGATGAATCTCAAAAACTTTATGTTGAGTGAAAAAGCTTTGGGTGTAGACATCAGTGGTGGGAAGATAGACTAGAAAAGGACAGGAGAATACTTTCTTGGGTAATGGAGTATTTTGCATGTTTTTACATTTTCAGTGGAGGCTACTGGGGTATATTTGTCACAGCTCAGAGCTAAACACCTAAGATTTGTTTTATTTTATTGTATGTAAAATGTACCACAATTTTTTTTTTAAAGAAATGGAACAAAAAGTGATTTTCTCAGTAGAGATATATAAGAAATTATTAAGTTCAAACTAGAAAGTTGCATTTATTAATATGTAAATATTATTTCTAAAACATCAAAGAATTTTATCTTAAAAAGCTGTGTTTGAGAATTTGGGAAAATAGTTACATAGTTCCTATAGGACTATAAAAGTTTTTTCCCTCTTTCTAGTTAGACCAACTCTACTTAAGTCAGTGTAATTAAAGAATCAAAGATTATACTAGCCTTTGTGGAGAACAATTTCGGTCTCATTAAAACATTTTCTGCCATCTAACTACTTTGCAGTGTAAAATTTCTCAAGTCATCAGGTATTTATTAAGTACTTGGTCCAGGAAATGTACTAGATACCAAAACACTGTTCTATTCATAATAATGAGGGGAAAAAAGGTCTTTAAATTGATCATTAATTTCATTTTATTGGCCTTTGGTCCTGAACAGTCTGTATTAGATTTTAAGTGGTAATAGTAAAACCGTCCCTTGAAAATATTTTACTTTCCTCTTTTTACAGTTCAGAAATAGAAATCATTTCTGTGTCTTACTTACCAAGAAAATATGTTATTAAATTTATCAGCAACCATGTTCCCAACATTATTTTAATAGTATCAATATATGCCACCTTTTGAGAAGGCAAAAGTCTGTCCTAGTTTCTAAGAATATAATTCCTCATTGAGATCTGTGTGTGTCTATGTGTGCTTTTACAGATGATAAAAACAGTATTTGTTTATATATCTTGGTCAGGAATATGGTGTGATAGGTAGCCTGTCTTTATAAAAGTTTGAACCTCCCCTGTCTTAAACTGAATTCTATTTCTCTGAGCAGATACTTTCTTTTAACAGTGTCTAAACTTTCAAAAAATTCACGTTAAAATTGTTTGCTACTCAGGTTGCTTTGAAATGTTCTTTTCTGTGTAGATTTTGTTTCTCTGAGGGTACCGGTTGTTTCACTCTACCTTCTTAGTCTGTTGTTTATCTTAATAGTGGGAAGTAGAATATTACAAAACACATTTAGAACTCTGCTTGGTATTTTAGTATTAGTGTGGTCTGGTTTTTCTTTTTTTAACTTAGAAACAGGTGTTTTAAAAAAATTGGAAAGAGGAAAATTTCACTGGTAGAGGAAGAAGGTCTTAAGTAAAAAAAAATTTTTTTTTGAAATAAAGGAAAAATTTTAAGGAAATTTAAGCTTTTTACATTCAAATGAGTAAGCAAAATGTTGCCTAAATGGGTACCTTTTTAGTGGATTGAATGTTGAGGTCAGCCAGTTGCATGTACTTGACTTAATTATAGCCAAAAGTACCTACACCCCACGCTCTCCAACCCTTGGTCTCTCACACTGTTATCTTCTACTCTTGGCTTGTCTACTTCATAATTTTTCATGGATGCACCTCCCTGCCTTAAATGAAACAGAGCTCTCCCTGAGGAAGTCACTTCCCCTGCCTGTAGCTCTCTCAGTGGTATCTTTTCTTTCTCTATCTTTCCTTGTCTTTCTGGGATGAGGGGGCAGAGAGAGTTGGCATCTTTTGGTCTCTGCAGAGCAGCTTCCACACTGGACTACTACACTGTTTGAAAGAAAGCTATGACTTGTGCCATCCATCAGTATCCCTAATTTTTTGCTGGTAACTATTGACCTTTAGTCTCTCCCTTATGTTCTTTAAGGATGTCAACACCTCATCTTTTCCCCTTTCTTCTACAACACTACTCTGGTATTTTCCTGCTTAAAATTGCTCTTCTTATGTTCTCTTTTGTTTTTAAATTAGAGACCAGTATCTCCATCCATCCAGACAATGAAACCAGAAATTTGGGAATCATGAAGGAGCCTCGCTTCCTCTATGTTTGATCACTCACCCAATCCTATTGATTTTACTTCCTGAGTTCGTAGTTCTTAAGTTTCAAGGCAAGTGCAGATTGATCACAGACCTACTCAGTATTCCCAATGAAAGCATCAGACTATCTCCTCAAAAAATGCATGCACACATACACTGTTCAGGCAGTTTTAGGGAATCCATTTGTCCTCTTTACTTTAATGGCCACTGCCTTAGTATAAGTTTGCATGATTTTTGGGGGGATTATTTCAGTGGATTTCTAACACTGTCTTGCATCTTGTCCTCACACTACCAGCTCTCTCTGCTCCGACCTCTGTCTCTCCACAAGTCCATCTTCCATCTGATACCATAATTCCATCTGATTTCATAAATGAATAGCTTTCCATTTACATTAATATTCAGAGATATCAGTGGTTCCCTTTTATGTACAGAGTAGATTATTACATACCTGTTGGTTTTTTTTGTTTGTTTTAAGATTTTATTCATTTGACACAGAATGAGAGAGACAGCACAAGCAGGGGGAGCTGCAGGCAGAATGAGAGGGAGAAGCAGGCTCCATCCCAGGACCTGGGATCATGACCTGCGCGCAAGGCAGACGCTTAACCGACTGAGCCACCCAGGCACCCCACCCTGTTGATCTTTATCATCTGGCACCTGATCACCTCTACAGTCCCTCCTGTTTCATCATATTCCAGCAGTATTGCGGCACTTACTTTTCATGCACCTCGTATCTCTGTGCTTCTACCTATGCTGTGTCTTCTGTGTGAAATGTAGCCCCTCTTCCCATAAGCCTGTGGACTCCTATACTCTTACTCATCTTTCAGAACTCTGGTTAGGTGCCAGATCCTCTCTGTAAAGTCTGCTCATCCCTACAGAGTTAATCATGTCTTCTGTACTCCTCACTTACAATTGCACATACTGTACAGTACTGTAATCCTTTTTTATAGATCTGTATTCCTTACTAGATGAAAAGCTTCTTTGGGGTAGGGACTGTGTCTTGTAATTTTTGTATCTTCACCTGTCATATCACCTAATCTGTGAGGTTTTATATTTCTTGAGGGTTCTTAAAGTTTTTTTCTTAACTATTTTAAGAAGAATTTTTGTCCTTTAACTTACACTGTTATCATTCCTAAGCCTTGAACAAAGGCAAACAAGTGCATACCTAATGGCAGTTACCTTAAATACCAGTTTAATGGAGTACAGACTCAATTCAGTCAAAATTCATTGAGGTCTTGGCTTGTATAAGTCTCTATTAGAGGATAGAGAGTGGGTGAGGAGACCGATATTTACATAACTGTAGTTTCAGGGCAGAATGCATTAGTAGCTTTCTTTTGCATAGTGCTCAATAGGTTTTACAGAGTGGTTTCCAACTTCATTCGTTCATTCCTCCCAACAGTTCAATGAAGTTGGAAGTCTCTTTACACGCGCTCTTCCTTGTGCCTTCAAATTTCTTTACTCAAGTCTTTAAGCCCCCAGCTTTTCCTTTGGGTCTTGGCTTAAAGAGCTTTCTTCCCTTCCTGTCTCCTTTACCTGAAGTGGCAGTCAGTCTACTGCTTTGCCCCTAGGATAGTCTCTTTCTTTCTTTTATCATCCTGTTTGTTTCCTTCATAGCTCTTATTATAGTCTAAAATTATCTTGCTTATTTATTTGTTTACTTGTTTGTGGTTATCTTCTCCTCTAAAATGTGTACCTTATGAAAGCAGGGACCTTATTCGTCAGCCCGAATCCCCAGCACCTAATGCAATATTTGGGATGTGGTGGGTACTTGTATTGTTGAACAAATGAATGAGGTATGTTGTTCTGATTTATAGACCAAAGAAACCTAATTCCGAGTATATGAAAATCTGGATTTATACAACAGATAAACTGAATTTGTTAGGTATTGAAATCCTGCTCTTGTGCCAGGCACTGTACTGAGAGCACTGGGTACATAGAGACAAATAAGGCCGCTACACTTGCATTAGCACGTTGTCTCCACGTCATGGGTACTTACTGTATAGTAAAAAACTAAAAAGGAATTGTTTAAGAATAGCAAAGAGATCAGATTTCTTAATTCAGTAATATCTATTAAGTACATAAATTGGCGAGAGAACTCAGAAAGAGGGGATTGTAAAAGAGCAAACTTGTTAGAGTGATGGAAATACCCTGTATCTTGCTTTAGGTGGTGTTTATAGGTCTATATAGTTGTAAAAACTCATCAAATTTAACACTTAACTCAAAGCTCAACAGGCTAAACTATAAATTAGGACTCAATATAAAATAAGTTGAAGCAAGCATTATTTAGGCACTGAGGATATAATGGTGACCTAGACAAATAAGGTGTCTGCTTTTGTAGATCTTACATTGATTGGGGGACATGATGGATGGATGTAGCCATTAAAATTCATGTTTCCAAATGACGCTAAGAAATTGGGAAATGTTCCTCATATAAAGTGAAAAAACTAAGATATGGACTGTATATACAACATGGTCTCAGTTTTGGCTTTTAAGTATCTAAAACGTGTATTTACAGAGCAAAAAAAACAAAAGTAAAATGTTACCAACTCTTGACTGATAGGATTAAAGTTATTTTTTATACTTTTCTAAATTTTGTAAAATAAATGCTATTTTTGATAATTCTTAACCATAAAAATAAAAAATATACTGTACAAAATATACGTTATACCTAACAGGAGGTGATAGTTTTCCCCTCAGAATATCTAAAATATCTGTGATAGCTCAACATATATCAAGCAGGTTCATAGGAAATAGCTATTCTTAAAATTTTTTTAAATTTCTTGTTTCATTTTTCTGTATTTCATATTTGTTCACTAAAAATATATTTAAGTGATTTAATTCTATTAAATATATTAAAATATATTTAAAGTGATTTAATTAAGCTTCATAGGCTGTTGTTATTTTTCGTTATTAAGCTTTTCTGTAGTTAAACTGAAGTTTATCACCTTCAAAAAGTTGATTGCACTCGGACTGTTGTATCAGTTATTACTTGGTTGTAGGAGATAATAGTACTTTTTATTACCATATTACCACAGAGTAATGTTTTACCGAGGAATTAGGTATGTTGAAAGAACAACATTTTTGGAAGTAGATTTTTAAAAGTATTAATGCCATTTATTCTCTGAGATTTGTGGGCTAGGAGAGGAAATGCTAAACTTAGGAATCTAAGTGACAGTTTTCATCTTTAAATTCTTATTTATTTACTTTTTGACTTTGAGTCATTTAACCTCTCATGACTTTTTAATTTTGTAATATACAGAATAATACTTAAAGTTACTCTACATTTAATAAACATTTACTGAATACTACTTCAAAATATTTTACTGGGTGTTGGGGTCAATAGCAATGTCAGACATTCATTGCCAGATCTAGAAGATAAGTGTAAATAAATAATTACAGTACTATGTGGTGAGTGAGAAAGGGACTGACATTTATGTTCTGCATTCATTCAAGTCATTCATGAAACACCTATGAGGTATCTACTTTGTGTCAGGGAGAGTAGTAAGGACATACCTCCTTTTCTTATAGGCTTATGAGTCAGCTTTATAAGCAGATGACAGACAGTGGTGTGATAAAAGAAACATGAGGAAAAAGGGTTTGGAAGTACAGGAGGAAGTGATTGATTTTGCTTTGTGAAATCAAGGAAGACTTCTGGAGAAGGCAATATTTGACCCTAATCTTGAGGAGTCTACACAAATTAGTCCAATAGACTAGAGGTAGAAAGACAGAAGGAGTTCCTTAGGCAAAGAACACAGGAACGCAGCTACTAGGTAGTAGCTTTGGGTGGCTTCAAATACGTAAGAGATGGGTGCTGAAGCTGTCAAAGCAGCCATGCTATGCTATAGAGATGTTGCTTTATTGAACAATGGTTTATAGCAGTGCCATCCAAAAAACATGATGGAAATGATCTCTGGCTGTCAGATATAGTAGCTCCTGGTACCATGTCACTGTTGAGCTGGTGATATGTAACTAGTTTGTCTTGGAAACTGAATTTTGAATTTTATTTAATTTAAATGTGTTTAAAGTTAATAGCTGTATCTGTATATTAAACGTGTTTTTTATTTTCTATATTTTATGATGCTTTGACAACTTGGGGGCCAAGAATAACCTGCACCTTCCCAGGAGTAGCTAATTCCTAGAGATAGTAAACAACCTGCCTGTAAACACACTTTTCATATGCAAACCAACCACCTCCTTTATCTCCCTCTCACATAGCACCCAGTATTTCTCCTGCCCTCATCACCCAGGGCTAAGTACTAGACACCTAGGGACTACCCCAGTAGCCCAGAGCCCACAGAAATTATTCCTTTTCTTTTAATACTTGAATAGTAAGAACAGTTATCTCTGGGAATAGTTTTACCAAGAGTAGAACAGATAAAATTTTACATCTGTTAGATTTGATTCGTGGTGATTGAGAACAGGTTATGGATTTATTGTCCTGCACTAAACCTGCTTATTAAGCTGTAGTTTACCCACATGAAAAATGGGAATAATAATGGTACCTACCAAATACAGCTGTTTGAACTAACACAGCTTAACAGAGTTAAATAAGGTAATACAGTTGTACTTTTAGCATAGTCTGTTAACATTAATTAGCATGCCTTGGCACATAATCTTTAGTTTTTCTCTTTTTCTTGACTAAGCTGTTTCTACACAGTGCTTAGCAAGATATCAGGTAAGCACTCTGAAGATTGTCAAAGGATAACATTTTAAGAACAAAGGATTCTCTGCAGAGGCATGGCACTAGCCAGCATTTGATAAACTCATGCTGAAATGTTTATCTTGGTTTCCTTATGTGTTTGTCTTCATAGACCTAGGGACCATTTTATTTATTTACTTACATTCCCTAACCTCCTCCCCCCCCCACCCAAGACAGTACTTAGTACTCCTAAGGCATTTAACGGACACTTAGGGAATAAGATGTATCCAATAATGAGAACATTCAGTGTATGAAAATTTCAGTTAGTTCTTTAAAATAATAGCTTTTGGACAACATTTCTTAAGGAATGACTATGTCTTACCAAAAATGTAAATTAAAGCATTGAAGACATGTTCTGTCTGAAATCCTAAATCGAGGGTAAAAACATTCTTTCTTGGGCATTCTGTTATATGGTATTTTTTTAAGATTTTATTTATTTATTTATTTGAGAGAGAGAGAGAGAGCGCGCGCACAAGCCGGAGGAGAGGGAGAAGCAGGCTCTCCACTGAGCAAGGAGCCCATGCGGGGCTCAATCCCAGCACCCTGGGATCATGACCTGAGCTGAAGGCAAACGCTTAACCCACTGAGCCACCCAGGCACCCCTGTTACATGATCTTAGACATGGAGGAAATGTTTTCTAAACCTATAAAATATATCACTCTTGTTTGTAATTGTGGTGATCATTATTCCTGAAATAAAAACAAAGATAAACACAAATATACTTAGTGTGAGGATAATGAAATAGGATATTTGACACAGGATCTATTTCTCAAAAGTTACGTGTTCCAGTTTTACAAGTTTTAAGTTAGCCCACAGATAAAACAAGGTGGTCTCAGGTATAGGGGGCTTGATTGTGTTACTTATACATAGTGTTATAGATAAGTTAGTTTTGAGATTAACGTGAGAAGTAAAGAATAGGTAAAGAGTAAGCTCAAGGACGACACATGCTGTTTGAGCTCTGTTACAAGAGGGCCGCGCACTGTTAAATCTGTACGTGTTCAGTTTCAGAATGGCTTCGGTTACTGCCTTTCCTTGGTGTACTTGCACTACTTGGCTACCTTGCAATTCGTCCATTCCTCCCGAAGAAAAAACAACAGAAGGATAGCTTGATTAATCTTAAAATACAAAAGGAAAATCCCAAAGTGGTGAATGAAATAAACATTGAAGATCTGTGTCTCACCAAAGCAGCTTACTGTAGGTGTTGGCGTTCTAAGACGGTAAGATGTGCACTCCCATGTACTCTAATACCATGCAGTTAAAGTTGTTCTGCTTCTTAAATCATCAGTTTTGAGGTTCTGGGAGATGAACGGTTTTTCCACAGGGTTCAGTACTGAAAATCTATATGCCTAAGTTAAAGTTTGCATTTTATGATGGATACTTACCTACATTAGAAATGTTACAGCAGCAAGGAAGGATAGAAATCTGATGCTTCAGAGCTGATGTCTGCCACTGATAGTATGACTTTGGTTGGGCAGGTTACTTAATCTTTAATCTCTGATGTTCAGGGTTTTTTTTTCCCCTGATAATATGTTACCATCATAGACATTTTTTAGGATTTAGTGAGATGCTGTATGTACAGTACCTTATATATAGATGAGCTAATAAATGGCACCTATAATTATGGATGACTTTTAATGTGGAAATAATAAGGAGTATGGTGTGATGAGTATTATAAGTGGCTGGTGAGATCTGTTTTCTTCTAGTACTATGATCATAGGTTATTTGAAGTTTTAAGTACGGTAGTGTTCATCACAACATTTTTTTGTAATAGCAAAGTTTTGGATCTGATAATGGAAATGATTAAAGTATGGTATAATACAAATTATGGGATATTAGGAAGCTATTACAAATCATGTTTTTAAAGACTGTTTTAATGACATGAGAGCATGATGTAATTAATAAGAAAAGCACAGTACAGTATGATCCCAATTTTGTTTTTTAAAAAAGGAATACACATTGTAAAGGCAGAAGAAAAATAGATCAAAATCATGATTATTTTAACTTATGAGTGAATTTTTTTAAAATGCATTTTTAAATTTTTTTCAAGAATTTTATAGTAAGTGTGAGTTTTATAGTAAGAAAACATGAAATAATGTATTTTGAATTTAAGTTGCAATCGACTCTTGAACAATGTGGCGGTTGGGGCAGCCACCCCCTGCATGGTCAAATCTGGGTATAATTTTTGGCTCCAAAACTTGATAGCCTACTGTTGACCAGAAGCCTTACTGATGACATAAACAGTCAGTTAACACATACTTTGTATGTTAGATGTATTACGTACTTTATTCTTACAATGAAGTAAGCTAGAGAAAAAATAAGAAATTTTATCTTCCTATGGTAAGAAAACCATAAGGAAGAGAAAATTCATTTACAGTACTGGACTGTGTTTATTGAAAAAAAAATCCACAGTTAAGTGGACCCGCACAGTTCAAACCTGTGTTGTTCAAGGGTCAACTGTACGTTCTTTTCTAATTTAAATAAATGAAGAGGTGAGCTCTAATTTGGGGTTCCACAGAGAACAAGGGCTTGTTTTGATCCCCCTTTAAACCTGTTTTATTGACTCTTGGAATAATTCAAGATAAAATAAAATCTATGTCAAATAATACATTATTTAAAATTGTTAGATTTGCTGTGAGATTGGAATGAGTTAGGTTAGATGCAGAATATACATTACTCAGGAAAGCTATCTGATGATTTTTTTTGAAAGTTATATACTTCTTTATAAGAGCATTTCACAAATATTCCTACTTGTTAAATCATTTTTAAAATAACACTTGTAATTCTTTTTCCTTTCTAGTTTCCTGCCTGTGATGGTTCACATAATAAACACAATGAATTGACAGGAGATAATGTGGGTCCACTAATACTGAAGAAGAAAGAAGTATAATAGTAATGAATTAGGATTGAATTTAGTTGTGTGCTGTAAAATCTTACAACAATATTTTTTCATTCTTTGTGTGTAGAGCTTTCAAATGGTGGTCTTAATTATTGCTACTGGTTGAGTAATTATTGCTGCCAATTTATTTTCTTGCTACACTACTGTTTATATTTGATACTTTGTATATTCAAACAGTCATTTATATAGAAATTAAATTGTACAACACTTTCATTCTTACTTCAAAGACTTAATGTATCTTCCTAAATAAAACCAACACTCTTGGTTTTAACTGAGAAAAATCTGTTTTTGGCAGTGGGCCCAAAGCTATTCCTTTGAATATCAATATGTTCTATAGAATCTACATTTAAAGTTTTTCTCCCTACATACACTATTAAATATTTTTCAGTCCCCTTCTGTTTTGATCATTTGAAGTGATTTTTCCTCTTGGCTGTCCCCACTCCTTTCTTTTCAGATCAATAAGAAAAATATTGCTCTCAAGAATTACTTGAGTTTTTAGAAAGATAAATGCTTTGCTTTATAAAGACTGTGTCTAATAAGTGTGAATATCCCAATTTCAGAAAAGACATGAACTGGATATAGAAAGTTCCAAAAAGGAACAGTTATTTACATTATAAAAATTTTGTTTACTTTACAAAAGGCTTGTTTGTGTTTGTTTAGGTGTGTGTTTTGTAAAAGTATCTTGAACTCTTTGACTCAGTGACAAGGTGGGATGAGGTGGCAAGAATACTTATACTAAACTCCTGAGCTGCTGCAATTTGAAGGTTAATTAGAAATAAACATAAAGTATATCTGAATTCATATTAAAATGATAAATCAGTGTTCAAAACCGTATACGTTTTCCTCTTTGTAACAGTGTAAGCCAGTAAAACATAAAATACAAAAAGGTTGCAAAATAAACTTACTGGAGAATCTTTAAAACTTTTATAATTTTTTAGCCTAAGTCTATTTAGTTTTATTGTATATTATAGTTCTTACATTAATAGCTGTCCTTAAGTCTGTCTATGAAAGGTACAATCCTGTCAGTTTACTGTGTCTTTTTTATATAGAAAGAAGATACAGGAGGCAGACATATTTAATTCTCCCTATAATAATCAAAGCTAAAAGCACGTGTATACACGAGACCCTGAACTAAGTCCTGTACTTAGATTTGTAATTTATTACATGTAATGTCAATAGGTTCTATTGTGTGATCTTTGATCTTGACTCTTGTGACCAACAGCAGGAATTTTAAAGTTAGAGTTAGAAATGTAATTGTGATTTTGAGAAGTTTTACAAGGTGTATGTACAAAATAGTTAATATTTCCTCATGTGTGAAGAGGGAGAAATGTACCACTGCTGTCACCATGGCTCTGGATGTTCTTTCTTACAGCCTTCTCTTTGACACTTTTAAGGGGCTTCACTGTCAGATGAAGCAATTATTTTTCCATTAGTGATCACAAGACTTTGGGAAAAATCATCCTTACCAAAAGTTTGAATCTCCATGGTCTGTGGTCCTGAAATGCTTTTCTTTAAAATTAATTTACTGCAGCACAACAACATGTATATTCTAGTGGTTCCCAGACTTAGATTTCACAGGAGAAGGTAAAATTTCCTAAAAATGTGGAGACTAAAATGAAATTATCAACTTTAAATTTTGTCAACTAAACATATATGAAGAATTGAAAATTAATTATCTCATAAAAGGTAACTTTAACACCCAAAAGTATAAGGGCTATACTCTCAGGATAGTTTTTGCTGCCCACATTTTCAATTTTTAAAATATGTTAAAGAGCTGTGTCCAAATATTTTCCTACCTGTGCAGATTTTTCAGAAGCCTCGGGCTGCTAGCAAGCTGTTATTTTAATGACTCCCTTTACATAAGCATTATTATCAGTTGCTGTCACTTCCTCTTGTAAAATCACAGAATTCTGTCGTGTCTGCTTTAAAAAGTGGGTATCTAGTAACTGCTTCTGAATTGTTACAACAGAAGATAACAGCTCTTGAAATACTTATCTTGGGTTTCTAGAACCTTTAAGAAACAACTCTGTCACTGTCACGTGATTGTTTTGAGGCCTGCTTCTCCTTACCCAGGGAACTGCTCATTGCCTTACTCAGCAAATGAGCACTACCATTACAAAAATATCAAGTATCCAAAACTGTTGAGCAGGCTTGAGGTATTAATGACTCATTCATATGGGTAATTAAGCAAGTTGTATTATGAAAACACCTTACAATTCAACTTTGAATTCAATGCCTCATATGATGATTCATTGAATTGCTTTTGTATTTTGTAACCTAGTTTGTTAATAAGTTTATGGGAAGCTACTTAAGCCAGTTGCTTATCCAAAGAGTTCTACCTTCCTTATTGTGATTCCTATAGTTTTCCAGTAGAAACATGCTGTCAGACTCTCCCTCTGCAAAGAGAGTTTTAAAACTCTACTGTTCAATAGGGTTCTTAAATTACGGTGGGTATTTTATTAACTACCAGAAACATCTAAGAATTGAGTGCCTCAGGTCCCCATCTTCAGAGTCTGCTTATTCTTACTTCACAACTAATTCTGATAAATTTGGTTATCTGATTGCTCCTAAAAAAAAAATCAAAAGAATGGACGGGGTCTTGCTAGTGGCAGGTAAACAATAAAATGTAACAACTGATAGCAGGGGAGGGAACCAAACAATAAATTTACTGTGAACTTTAAAAGCATAGCAGCTTGAGAATTTAACATAGGATCCTGCACACCACAGACCCTGAGAGCATCTCTGTGATCAGATTATACAAGTGATGTTTCATGATGAATTTGAATCAAGATAGGTAGTATATGGTGTTTAAGAAGGCAGGATATGTGTGGCATTTGGTGATACCAGTTTCCACTTCAAATAGTGAAAAGTTTAGCACTATCCAGGTGGAAAATTTATGCAGGAAATCCTTGACTCATTCTTGACTCATTCTTGGATATTTGGAGGGTTATCACAGGAAGTTCTTCCATTTAATTGAAATGTTTTTCAAGTTTAATGATGGTAATTCACTACATAATTTAATTTGTTTAAAGTATGAGGAAAACTAAAGGAACAGTGATTTAAACCACACAAATCATGTTAGAGGACCTCCACCTTTGGGAGGTTAAAATATGCTTGTTTGAAAACCACTCAGCCGCAGTTTCGTGACTGCCTGTCTTGCTGGCCATGGAGTCCCTTTGCACCAGAGGTTGGACTGCAGAGAACTTCCGTAGCTGTTTTGTTTTGTTTTGTTTTGTTTTGGCTATGCATCATCTGAAGCTGTGTTTTAGTTTGTCAGGATAGTCTTTCCTTGGAAGCTCACTTTATTTTATCATGTTCAGATAGTGAATACTTCTATCTTTTGCAGAAATCCAGTTTAGTGGAGTCATGTTATAGCAAGCATTATTTTAATATAAGAAGTAGTCCATATTATTAGCGATGGTATTATGACATTTTATATTAGTTACGGTCTTGAAGGACATTGAAAATCTGTATGCAAGAGGCATACTTATGTTGTTACTCAGAGATGACATCACCCACTAATTGTCCTTTGGTTTAAATATTTGATTCTTTGCTTATAAAAAGAGTATATCTGTGACTGTATTCTCTTTTGTCAAATTCAGTATTTACTGTTGTCAAATAGATCAGCCACAGTGTTAAATTCCTGATCTCTTATAAGGCTGAAATTTTCCAGTATGTAGAAAAGGGGAAAAGGGTAGTAAATTGCATAATTACAGAGATGAACCCTGTACTAGTGAGAAAATAAAAAATGTCAAGAAATAATTCACTAAATTTTCAAATTTCCTGTAATTTTCCATTAGTATCCATCATATATTCCTCTGCCTTATCACAATGAAGATAGGAATCCATAATACCCATTCAACAAATTTAAGAAACTCACAACTTAGAAGTACAGTCTTCAACTATGTTGAATGCTGCCAAGAAGTGAAATAAGATGATGAATGATGTTCATTTTAAAATGCTGCATACAACTGTATAAGGAACACATTGGAAAACCTAGAGGAAATGGATAATTTCCTAGAAAAACATAAATGATGGAAAGTGACCCAAGATGAAATTTAAAATGTTAGATTGATTATCAAATGAGAACATAAAAGTGAGTTTGTTTAAAGTGAGTTTTTAAATCCATAATTTAAAAAGTACTTGGGGTGCCAGAGTGGCACAGTCTGTTAAGTGTCCTACTCTTGGTTTCTGCTCAGGTCCTGATCTCAGGGGCTCTGTGCTCGGCGCAGAGTCTGCTTGTGATTCTTTCTCCCTCTCCCTCTACCCTTCCCCCCCCCCCTGCACGCCTACTCTCTCTCTCTCTCTCAAATAAATCTTAAAAATAAAAAGTACTAAGATTGCAAGAAAAATAATTCCAATGTTATTTAAATTATCCCCAATTTTTTATATAGGAAAAACTTCCCAACTCATTTGATATCGTTATATAACATGAATATGAAAAGCTGATAAGCATAAACTCAGAGCAATCTCACTTATACATATCAATGAAAATTCTAAAAACAGCAGTTAAGAAAAAAAAAGGTTAATATACCATGGCAAAGAGAACTGTACTCCAGGAATTGAGTATTTTGATCAGTAAATCTATTAACACAATCAATTATATAAATGAATTAAGAAAACATGATCATACCAATAGATGCTGAAAGAACTATTGCTAAGATTTAATAGCCATACCTAATCAGGATTCTTCAGTAAAATAGAAGTTGAAGGAAACTATTTAAACACAATGAAGGTTATTTATGAAAAGCCTACAAGTATTTAAAATCAAATTCTTCCATTTAAAATCAGGAACTAGCAGGAATGAATGCTTACTGTCATTAGATGATATTAAAAATTTTCTTGGATGATCCAGTGAATGTGACAAGATTAAAAAGTGAAATAATCAGTATAAATATAGGAAAATAGAAAACTCTGTTGATGTAATTATATACCTAGGAAACCACAGAGACTAGGAAAAACAGAACTAAAGAGAGATTTTGTAAGGTATTTGGAAACAAGATGAATCTACAAAATTTAGTAGCAATAAGCACCCTGAAATGCTAATGGGAAAAATATTTAATTCACAATAGCGAAACTTACCAAGAAAGGTAAAAGACCATGGAGGGGGTACCTATGAAAATGTTATTAAAAGAAATTGAATGACATTTAAACACATGAAAAAAAAACTTGCTAGTGTAAAAATATAAATCTTTTAAAATAATATATGGGCGCCTGGGTGGGTCAGTTAAGTGTCCAACTCTTGATCTCAGCTCGGGTCTTGATCTCAGGGTTGTGAGCTCAGGTTCCACGTTGGGCTCCACACTATGCATGGAGCCTACCTAAAAAAAGATAAAAAATAAAATTAATATATAAATCTAATTAAATTCACATTAGAATCCCAAGATTATTTAAAAATTGGATTAAATTAACGTTCATATAGAAGAATAGTCAGAAAATTCTACCCCAAAAAAAAGACTATTGAGAGGAATTTTACTCACCAGATATCACCATATACTATAAACCCATCAGAATCAAGTTAGGTTTTTTTTTGTTTTTTTTTATTTATTTGACAGAGTGAGAGAGGGAACACAAGCAGGGGAAGTGGGAGAGGAAGAAGCAGGCTTCCCGCTGAGCAGGGAGCCTGATACGGGGCTCAATCCCAGGACCCTGGGATCACGACCCGAGCCGAAGGCAGATGCTTAACAACTGAGCCATGCAGGCACCCCTCAAGTCAGTTAATATAAGAAAAGCAATTGCATTAAATAAGAATAAACAAGATTGATAGAAAAGAATTGAGACTCCAGATATTTATGAACATTCAATATATGACAAGTGTGTTTCAATTCAAAGAAAACAAAATTGGATTCCCAATTTACACTAAAGGCTTTGATGTGACATATAAAATGATGTTTAAAATCATTTTAAAGGTAGAGAGTGGGAGCTGGGGGAGAGGGAGAGAAAATAGACTAATGATGGGGAAAACCTATGTAGCAAAAATTAACAATTTTTGTGATAAAGGGTAGAGTTAAATATTAATATAAATATGGAGGAAATTGCAATGTGGGTTACAAAGAGTTAACATCTATACTATACTAACATGTATACTATAAGATATAGTGATAATATATACTATAAAATGAGCACTTACAGGAAAACACAACACAAAAATGTGGATACATAAAGACATAATCATAGAAAAGTAAATCCAAATGACCAAAATGTATAAAATTATGCTCAAGCTCACTAGTAATCAAGGAAATGCAAATAAAGCATTAGAGGATTGTCATTTTATACCCCATTAGATGGTCACATATCAAAGGAACAATACCTATTGTTGGTGAGGATTTTGGAGTAGGGGAGCAAGTACCCTTGATAAGAAATATGGATCGTTACAGATTTTTTGGAAAATAACTTGGTAACACTTTAGAAAAAATATATGTCACAGAAATCTTACAGAAATAAAATCAGTATGTATGGGGATATATATATATATATTTTTTTTTAAGATTTATTTGTCAGAGAGAGAGATTGAGAGTACAAGCAGGGGGACTGGCAGGCAGAGGGAGAAGGAGAAGTAGGCTCGATCCCAGGACCCTGGGATTATGATCTGAGCTGAAGGCAGGCGCTTAACTGACTGAGCCACTCAGGCGTCCCTATATATGTTTTTTATTTCAACATTGATCTTAGTGGAAAATCCAAATTAGAACTATATTAATCAACTCAGCATTTCTATGCAGTACTGAAAAAAGCAAAATGAAGTATGGCATGTTTAATCCCCAAACCCCTTTATATGATAATAAATTTCTGTGTATATATATACACACTTGTATGTATGTTTGGGTCTTGTGTATATGCATATATGTTGGTATATGATTTTATGAGTGTGGAGAAAAATAGGGATGAAATCTAATGAGGATGACATTATTTGTCTGGAGAGGGTGGGTGAGGTAAAGATGGGAATTTGAGTGGGAGAAAGAGGAGAGAGTAAGCAAAAAAGAGAAAAAAGTACTAAATTCCATGTATGATATCCCATTTTGAATTACCTAAACGTGTGTATACACTGTAAGAAAATGTAAACCATTAACTGGTATTGATAACATGAAGGTCATTGATGACCTTACCCAGAGCAGTTTTAGTTAAGTGGGACAAAGAATGAGGTAAAATTCCTATTACAGCAGTTTTAATAATAAATAAGTGGTAAGATAGCAGACTACAATAAACTGTTTACTGAAATCATGCCAATAAAAATAAACCCCAAAAATGAGTAAAATATAATAAACAATAGAGAGCAAAAAAAAAGTGATAAAGAGAATCACTACGTGTTACCCTGTGAATGAGGCAAATGAGGCCTCTGTATATTGGCCCCTGGGTTGTTTATTAGCTCAAAAGCCCACTGGCATATCAAAATTTTACACATCCATTTGTTTTAAACATAGCTTAATCAGAGTTTTAGCTATTTAGAGCTTGGCTGCTTTATATACCCTATGAAACTGTGCCTAAAATCGGCTTGCCGATTGGGTTATAAAGACCCTAACCTGCTGCAGCTCTTTAGAATTCTGACCCAGAGACTCCCCGCCATGCTGCTGAGTGACATCATACAAAACCACCTAGACACATAAGCCCTCTTTCTGATGCCTTTCTCCTCCAGGAGGTCCCTTGCCCTCCTCCCCTTCTGAATGACGGCCTCCTAGTCTTAAGCCTCTGGATGGTCTGATGGTATTGGGGCCCTACCCCAGTACGCAAACCTTCAAAATATCACCCAAATAAAGCTTGTGTGTGCTACTGCCACCTCATGGCCATATTTTCCTCCTGTGATCAGCCTTGAAATGCTCAAACTCACCCCCTTTCACTAGATAATAAAGTAAAAATTCACGAGGAAGATATACCAATTCTAAAATTGTAGATCCCTAATAATATGTCTTCAAAATAAATAAGGCCAAAATTAATGGAATTATAGAGTAATTGATAAATACACAAATACACAGAAATTTTAACACATCATTTTTAGTAATTGACTAAATGGACTTAAACTTAGTAAGGCTATATAGATGATATAGAACTATAATCAACAATTAAATTATCCCTATTCTCTTCAAGTAAACTTTAAATATTTACAAAAGTTGACCAGATATTAGGCCTAAAGTTATCACACTTTATTTTTTTTAATTTTATTTTATTATGTTATGTTTTCTTTTTATTTTTAAAGAATTTTTTTTAATTTATTCATTTGAGACAGAGAGATACAGAGCGAGAGAGAGAGCAGGAGCAGTGGGGAGGGGCAGAGGAAGAGGGAGAAGCAGACTCCCTGCTGAGCAGGGAGCCCGATGTGGGGCTCAAACTCAGGACCTGGACATCATGACCTGAGCCAAGGTCAGACGCTTAACCATCTGAGCCACCCAGGTGCCCCTTTATTATGTTATGTTAATCACAATACATTACATCACTAGTTATTGATGTAGTGTTCCATGATTCATTGTTTGCGTATAACACCCAGTGCTCCATGCAGTGCATGCCCTCCTTAATACCCATCACCGGGCTAACCCATCCTCCCACCCCCTCCCCTCTACAACACTCAGTTTGTTTCTCAGAGTTCATAGACTCTCATGGTTCATCTATCCCTCTGATTTCCCCTGCTTCATTTTTCCCTTCCTTCTCCTAATGTCCTCCATGCTATTTCTTATGTTCCACAAATAAGTGAAACTATATGATAATTGACTTTCTCTGCTTGACTTATTTCACTTAGCATAATCTCCTCCAGTCCCTTCCATGTTGATGTAAAAGTTGGGTATTCTTCCTTTCTGATGGCTGAGTAATATTCCATTGTATATATGGACCACATTTTCTTCTTTTTTTTAAAAAAGATTTATTGGGTTTTTTTGTTCGTTTTGTTTTTATTTGTTTCACTATTTGTACGTTTATCTCGCAAGAGCCTACAGAAGTGAGGGAAATTGTCTGCAGTCTAATTTTAAACAACATGAGAGAGAGGTTAAGCGTTAAATATAAAAAACAAAACTTTTAGCTTACTTACTGTACTAGAAAGAATCTTCCTGAAACATGTCAGTTAAATTGGTCTGCAATGCATTAAGAAATGAGGAACATGTATCTCCTCTAAGAAATATTTCAAACATTGTGCACACTATCAAAAGAGCTGGTCAGCAAGTTTTTAAGTCACAATCCCCTGGACAAACTAAAGACAAGTTACCTTTTACCTGAAGTCAGAAGAGCAAAGTCTGTAGGAGTAAAAATATTGCCAGTGTTCTCAGCAATCTACCCATACATCTGACAGGTTCTGAAAGTCTATTCAATAATGTGAACCATGATTTATTTCCTGGCAAGCTCCTTGCTCAAGTGGCAAGTAACTTCCGAGGCTGGACTTCTCAGTCTGTGGAGAGAGAAGTAAGCCGTATTGGCAGCATTGCTCCAGCTTGAAAATTCTCTTCCGAATGGGAAGAGAGTCCAGCAATGACCTTCCTTGCAACACCGCCCGCACACGCAGAGCTGCAAGTCTGCACTGCGGGTCTCTGGGCAGGTGCGACTCTCAGCCACTAAGCCAAAAGCAGATTAAAGAGAAGAGAAGGAAGTGGAGGTCAAACATTTCAGTTGATAGCTGCTATAACATAGCAAGGGCTTGTGGTCTAGAAATGGATGAGATGTCAAAATGAGGTAACCAGGTATTGATAATGTTGAGAATTTAAGATGCAAGTCCCACCACTGAAGATGGAGCTTTTTGACATGGCGCTGCAGGGAGTTCTGCCTGGGATCGATCTATTTGGAAGTCCCTTCTGGGCAGCACTGTTAGATATTTCTATTATCTGCTACATCGGAACCTCTGAATAATCATGACTTATACTCAAGATGATGCCTCTGACACCTGCAAGGTTCTGAAAGATCTTCCAAATCAAAGAAAGGTCATATAATGCCTGGTATTATTTTGGCATTAGTCTATATTATATAACGATTACTTAAAATTTGGTAATCTATATTTGGGCTCAATGATAGCTCTATCAATCTTACTGTTTTCTTACCTAGAACATCCCATTCTCCCAATAGGCTTATGTACAACCAAAACCAAAGTGGGGACAGTGAGTTCTTGAAATCTAATCAGCCAGGAGGAAAGATCCCACTGGCCAACTCCCTGATACAAGATCACCAGTGTATCTCAACGCAACCTGAATACTTACAGTAACATCCTCTTGAAGACCAAATATTCCAAGCCCTTAGTTTTTTTTTTAAAGATGATTTTTTTTTTTAAGATTTTATTTATTTGTGAGAGAGAGAATGAGAGACAGAGAGCATGAGAGGGAGGAGGGTCAGAGGGAGAAGCAGACTCCCCGCTGAGCAGGGAGCCCGATGCGGGACTCGATCCCGGGACTCCAGGATCATGACCTGAGCTGAAGGCAGTCGCCTAACCAACTGAGCCACCCAGGCGCCCAGGCCCTTAGTTTTTTATAGGATTTAGAATCATTTTTCACTTAGCTACCCCTCCACTTGCTTACTGTCTTCTATATGCATTTGTCCAACTTGGGTTGGCTGTTGAGTACCAGTTGAGGGGAATTCCAATTCTGCCTCCTCGACTCTCCTTTAAGGACTTGGAAATGGAAGGTAGTGCAGTTCTTTCTGGCCATCTGCCAGGCTTGAGACTCCAGGCTTCTTGGGGTAAGTTCGACTGGCAATTTTAAAGAACTCTTCTGCTGCATCAAGAGCAATGAGACAATCCACGACAAAGAGGTATCTCTCCGAGAGCTCCCAGCTTGTTGGAAAAATACTGGTTTCTTCAGCCCGTTTTAACAATATCTCCCGCGCTTTCCTTGTGTTTTTAGAATCACTGATGGTGCTGAGTTTCGTCACTGACAACAGAGTCGGCTTCCTTTTGAAAACCTTTTAGTCCTTCCGAGAGTCTACACCGAGTTTCACTGTCTCTCTTACAAACCGTATTTCTTCCAATCTGCCTCTTCTTGGACAGCGGCTCCTAACTGGCCAATCACGCTCATCTAATTCAATCCATGACGTACACTAAATCCTCTAAAATGCGTTTCCATCTATTTCTCACTCCCCTCTGAATCTGCCGCAGGGTGTAGATATCGTAGATGAGTTTTTGCCACTCCTCTGAATCTTTGGCCTGCTGATTTAAAATGACTATCAAATTGTACAGGATTCTGTCGTCATCTGCCTCTGTGTGGGACACATCGTGGGGCATGCTCCACAAATTCTTTTCATCATCTCTTGCCAGAGTTGCTCCAAACGAAGAATAGGGATTGCTATCACTGACCAGGGGCTCTTTCTCGGGTGTGGCTGGCTCCTCCAGGCACCGGCAGGGGTAGCAGCAGCACACGGTCCTCAGCCAGTCCCGCGGCCCCATGGGGAGCGAGGTGCCCGGCGTCGCCCGCACACGTGGAGGCAGGCCGTGGCGGCGAGCGAGCGTGGCTGGGGCGCAGCCACCCGGCCGACGTCCAGCTGCGGGGACGGTCGGGGCCGGGCGTCACGGGCTGGTCCGTGCGAATGGACCACATCTTCTTTATCCATTCATCTGTTGAAGGGCATCTCTGCTCTTTCCACAGTTTGGCTGTTGCAGACATTGCTGCTATGAACACTGGGATGCATATGGCCCTTTTCACTACATCTGTGTCTTTGGGGTAAATACCCAGGAGTGCAATTGCTGGGTCATAGGGTAGCTCTATTTTTAATTATTTTGAGGAAGCTCCACACTGTTTTCCAAAGTGGCTGTACCAACTTTCATTCCCACCAAGAGTGTAAGAGGGTTCCCCTTTCTCCACAACCTCTCCAACATTTGTTGTTTCTTGCCCTGTCAATTTTTGTCATTCTAACTGGTGTAAGGTGGTATCTCAATGTAGTTTTGATTTGAATTTCCCTGATGGCTAATGATGATGAACATTTTTTCATGTGTCTGTTGGCCATTTGTATGTCTTCTTTTGAGAAGTGTCTGATCATGTATTCTGTCCATTTTTTGACTTGATTATTTGTTTATTGGGTGTTGAGTTTGAGAAGTTCTTTATAGATCTTGGATACCAGCCCTTTGTCTGTAGTGTAATTTGCAAATATCTTCTCCCATTCTGTGGGTCGCCTCTCTGTTTTGTTGACTGTTTCCTTTGCTGTGCAGAAGCTTTTTATCTTGATGAAGTCCCAAAAGTTCATTTTCGCTTTTGTTTCCTTTGCCTTGGAGACGTGTTTTGAAAGAAGTTGCTGTGGCCGATGTCAAAGAGGTTATTGCCTATGTTCTCCTCTAGGATTTTGATGGATTCCTGTCTCACATTGAGGTCTTTCATCCATTTTGAGTTTATCTTTGTGTATGGTGTTAGAGAATGGTCGAATTTCATTCTTCTGCATGTGGCTGTCCAATTTTCCCAGCACCATTTATTGAAGAGACTGTCTTTTTTCCATTGCATATTTTTTCCTGCTTTTGTCGAAGATTATTTGACCATAGAGTCAAGGGATGCAAGGGTGGTTCAACATTCACAAATCAATCAATGTGATAGAACACATTAATAAGAGGAGAGAGAAGAACTATATGGTCCTCTCAATTGATGCAGAAAAAGCATTTGACAAAATACACATCCTTTCCTGATTAAAACTCTCCAGAGTATAGGGATAGAGGGAACATTCCTCAAGTTCATAAAATCCATCTATGAAAAATCCACAGCGAATATCATCCTCAATGGGGAAAAGCTGAGAGCCTTTCCCTTAAGATCAGGAACACGTCTAGGATGCCCACTTTTGCCACT
Source organism: Neomonachus schauinslandi (assembly GCF_002201575.2). Taxonomy (NCBI): domain Eukaryota; kingdom Metazoa; phylum Chordata; class Mammalia; order Carnivora; family Phocidae; genus Neomonachus; species Neomonachus schauinslandi. The sequence continues at coordinate 119,306,107 of NC_058404.1, read as the reverse complement.
CTTGTTCAACATAGTACTAGAAGTCCTAGCAACGGCAATCAGACAACAAAAAGAAATAAAAGGTATTCAAATTGGCAAAGAAGAAGTCAAACTCTCTCTTTTCGCAGATGACATGATACTTTATGTGGAAAACCCAAAAGATTCCACCCCCAAATTACTAGAACTCATACAACAATTCAGTAATGTGGCAGGATATAAAATCGATGCACAGAAATCAGTTGCTTTCTTAAACACTAACAATGCAACTGTAGAAAGGGAAATTAGAGAAACGATTCCATTTACAGTAGCACCAAAAACCATAAGATACCTCGGAATAAACCTAACCAAAGAGGTAAAGGATCTACACTCTAGGAACTACGGAACACTCATGAAAGAAATTGTAGAAGACACAAAAAGATGGAAAAACATTCCATGCTCATGGATTGGAAGAATAAACATTGTTAAAATGTCTATGCTACCCAGAGCAATCTATACCTTCAATGCCATCCCAATCAAAATTCCAATGACATTTTTCAAAGTGCTGCAACAAACAATCCTAAAATTTGTATGGAATCAGAAAAGATCCCAAATCGCCAAGGAAATGTTGAAAAAGAAAAACAAAGCTGGAGGCGTCACGTTGCCCGATTTCAAGCTATATTACAAAGCTGTGATCACCAAGACAGCATGGTACTGGCACAAAAACAGACATATAGACCAATGGAACAGAACAGAGAGCCCAGATATGGACCCTCAACTCTATGGTCAAGTTATCACATTTTAAAATTCATGTATAGACAACAAAGCACTAGTATTAGAAATCAATAACAAAACGGTTTTCCAGGGGTGCCTGGGTGGCTCCATCAATTAAGCATCTGCCTTTGGCTCAGGCCATGATCCCAGGGTCCTGGGATCGAGTCCTGCATCGGGCTTCTTGCTCAACAGGGAGCCTGCTTCTCCTTCTCCCTCTGCTCCTCCTCTCTCTCTCATAAATTTAAAAATAAATAAATAAATAGATAAATAAATAAATAGGTGATCCAAAAGAGATACATAAATTTTAGAAATTAAAAACAAAATCCCAAATAATTTATGGAACTAAGAAGTAATTATACTAAAATTAGAACATATTTAAAATTGGATGAAGAGGAAAAGATTATAGACCAATAGGTATGCTATATACCTGAAGCAGTACTTTAAGGGACATTTACCAGAAGCAATTCACATTCATGAGAAGGACAACAACATACATTTACAGTCTTGTCCAAATTCTATGTTAGCTTTTCTACGCTCTGTCATAATACAGTCCAAAGAGACCTGGACTGTCTGGACATTCTGTTCATTATATGGATCAGTTAAATCAGACTGGGTGAATAAGAAATGGCAAGTATGTTGGACACCTGGGACACACGCAACCCTGAGAGTAAAAGAAAACCCTTTGAAGATGAAGGGACCTACCACATCAATAGAAATTTTAAGGGTCCAGTGGTCTGCGGTAGGTTTTAAATAAAGGACAAACTATTGCATCTTGTATTCCCACCGTGAAGAAGGAAGCACAGTGTCTCATAGGTCTCTTTGGGTTCTGGCAGTAGCATAGTCCAAACTTAGGAGTACTGCTCTTACACATTTGCGGAGGGACTCAGAAGGCTGCCAGCTTTGACAGGAGCTTAGAGTAGGAAAGGGCTCTGCAGCAGGTCCAAGCCACAGTACAAGCAGCCCTACCACTTGGGCCATACAATCCAGCAGACTCAATCCAGACATTAAAGATACATACAGTGGGAAAGACACCATGTGGAGTGTACGGCAAACTGCAATAGGAGGAATCACAACATAGTCCTATGGGGTTCTCTAGCAAGGCCATGCCAGCTGCTCATAATTATACATCATATTGTATAGTATAATTATACATCTTAATAATACTGGATTCACCTGGCAATGGGTATTGAGTGACCATGTGACTAGAACTTCTCATAATGAGCTTGGTTTTGTTAGACTACCGAGTTCATAAGGACAACTTGGCCCCATAGCAAACCATCATATGATGGAAGTAGCACATCAAGGATCAGGCAAGAGAAGTACTACAGGGCACAAGTAAACAGTATGAGCAGGTGGCCCAGGTCCTCACATCATCAAAAACTATTTCACTAGTTTCTCTCCCTCAGCTTGCAACTATGGTTGTATAGGTATTCCCATATTGCTTAGGGAGGAAAAAGTTTGTTCAACTTGGTTTATTGAAAGTTCAGCTCAAGATGTGGATGCAAGCCAAAATTGTATGGCTGCCTACTTTAGCTCTGGTAAGGTATCAAAAAATAACATCCTTCCAGTAGTCAGAACTTTGGACTGTGTACCTTGTTACTCATTTTGCATGTATAGAGAGGTGGCCCAGAGTAAGAATGTACTCATATATTCATAGCCAGATGGCTTGGTTGATAGGTCAGGGGTTGGAAGGAAAAAACTTGGAAAATTGAAAGACAAAGAAATCTGGGAAAGAGGCATATGGATGAAACTATGGAAATAGATAAGATATGAAGATCTTTGTATCACATATTAACTCTTACAGAGGGTATCTACCAGCAACCAAGGCAACAAAATGATTCAGTCAATTGATGTCCGCCAGCTTCTTCCATTGGCCACCTAAGTACTGGCACAATTGTGCATAAATGTTGTGGCAGGGATGGAAGCTATAAAGAAGCCCAAACAGCAGAAGTTCCTTCTGACCAAGGCTGATGGAGCTACTGCTGCTGCTGAATGTCCAACCTGCCAGTAACAGAGAACAACCCTGAGGCCTCAATATGGCACTATCCTTCAAGAAGACCATTTAGTCACATGGTGGCAAGTTGAATATATTGAATCCCTCCCATTTAGGAAAGAGAGCAATTATCTTGACTGGAACTGAGACTTATTCTGAGTATGGGCTTGCTTTCCTGCTCATATGGCCTCAAACAGTACCACTATCCAAGGGCTAACAGAGTGACCCACAAACATGGAATCCTGGTCATCATTACATTGGACCAAGGAAGACACTTTATAGCACAGTAGTTGCAGCAGTGGACACATGACAGTGTGAATGAGTGATCCAGCAAAAATCATAAAATCATTACAGCCAGAACCTGCCAAACTGATGGAGTGATAGAAAAAGCTTTAGACGCCCTTTGAAGCTACACGTATGGCACGCTAGCATACACTCTAGATCAATGACCATTATATGGTCCCATGTCTCCAGCAGACAGAGGATTAAGGGTAGAAGAGAGAGTGGTACATTTACCATCATTCACAATGACCCGCTTGGGAAATTTTTGCTTCTTATCTCTCTCACTCCTGTTACAAATTCGAAGGAGAGAGGAATATGGTTGGCACATTCCAAGTGATCCACTGGGGGATCTTTAGGTAATCTTTTGTTCAGTTTTGATGGCACAATTGAAGTAGACAAGTGCAGTACCATGGCTGAGCATGACATTCTTTGTTCAGTAGAGGAGGAATAATGACCTGGGCTAAGGCCACTCAGGGATGATGATCTGGGTCACCCTGCCAGATAAGTGACAGAGACCAGCAGAAGTGTGAGCTGAGGGTAAGAGAAATGTAGAACAGATAGTATGTGGATAGTAGAGGAGGGAGATAATCAATTGAGGGTGCAAGACCAGCTGCAGAGGTAAGGGGCTATAGTTCATTCCATTAATGTTCCTTTCATAAATTTCCCCAGCAAAAGAAAAGAATCCTGGAGGAGCTTTTCCTAGATGGGAGTGAAATTATATGGAACAATAGATCCAAAGATCCAAATGGCACAAGGGGTGGTGATGTGTAGCCAATGTCCTCCTTTCAGGACCGAGGCACTCATTCCCCTGACTGCTTTGAGTGTTGTCTGTTGAGGGATCACAACCAAGACCCTCCTTAAGAATTGCCTTCAGACAAAAGGAACTGTGTAGCCCAAATTACACTACCTCCCTGGGGGCAGTACACATCCAGTACTACTTCATTGGAATTGATGTGAACTATTGCCAGTAATATTTTAAGTAATATGTTGTCAGTGAAAGAAAAAAGAAAACTTTAAAAAAAAGATTTTATTTATTTATTTGTGAGAGAGCAAGTGAGAGAGAGAGCACGAGTTATGGGGGAGGGGCAAGAGAGAGGGAGAAGCAGACTCCCTGCTGAGCAGGGAGCCTGGCGTGGGGCTCGATCCCAGGACTTTGGGATCATGACCTGAGCTGAAGGCAGATGCCTAACCAACTGAGCCACTCAGGCGCCCCAGAAAATAAAAAAACTTGAGATGAACTGATACAGAATGGAACTGTTGGAAGACTGTTGGTAAGAGCAGAGGAAATAATGATGATGTGGTCAATGTGGCCCCTGATATTCAGAGAGCTAGCTGAGAGAGGTGGATTTGAGGCCCAGATGGGACACTGGCCAGTAATAATACATCTGGGTTTCAGTTTTCTCATGTAGATGAGGCAGGTTAGATTAAATGATCACCAGGTGTCTTCCTGCTCCTGTATTCTGTAATTCTAAAGTCCTCTGCCCAACATACAAACAAACAGCATGAGGGAACAATGCTTTAAACCTGTAACTAGCTTACTAATAGAAGATTATTCTTTAATACAATGATACAAATGGTTATCTAAAACCTAGAGATTCCTACACCATGAAGTAATTCTTTTTTTTTTTTAAGATTTTATTTATTTATTTATTTGAGAGAGAGGGAGAGAGAGAGAGACTGAGCGCACAAGCAGGGGGGAGGGGCAGAGGGAGAGGGAGAAGCAGGCTCCCCACTGAGCAGGGACTTGATCCCAGGAACCTGGGATCATGATCTGAGCTGAAGGCAGACGCTTAACCGACTGACCCATCCAGGTGCCCCACCATGAAGTAATTCTTATGTGTACATTCCAACAGACAATAACTCCTATGAACAAGCACAACAAAAATAATTGTTTTTATTAAAAATAATAGGACATTAAGAATACTCCCACCATGGGAGTATAATGTACAATATAAATTAATGTAGTAGCAAGGATATTAAATACAGTAGTCATTCCTTCCCTTAAACAAAGAAAGTCACTTAAACACAGTCTATTCAATTCTTTTATGAAAAGTATTGATGTTCCCTGATCCACACTTTCCTTCTGTGTCTCTCCTTGTGCAGTGAATGTTGGATTGGATACTTTACCACACGTTGCTATACTGTTCTCAAGATGCAGGCAGAGTAATATGCAAGAATTATGTTCTGTATTTAAACAGTTCATCTTAAAATAAATAAACAAGGAAAGTCCTAGGGGAAAAGGAGCATTGAGGGTAGTTAGCTCTACCAGATATTAAAAGATAACATAAAGCTACTAAAACTAAAATATTCTGTAACACATGGATGGCTCAGTCAGGCATCCAACTCTTGATTTCAGCTCAGGTCATGATCTCAGGGTAGAGGGATTGAACCCCGAATTGTTGAGCTTCACGCTCAGTGGGGAGTCTGCTTGAGATTCTCTCCCTCACCCTCAGCTCCTCCTCCCACTCTCTCTCTCTCTTTCAAATAAACATTTAAGAAAAATATTCTGGTATTAGTAGGTGAATAGATAAATCAGTGGAATAAAATAAAACTCCAGAAATAGACTCAAGTATATATGGAAATTTAATATGCAATACAGAAGACATCTTGAATCACAGAGGGAAAAGGATAGTTATTTTAATAACTACTACTTATTACAGGTTGAATTGTGTTCCCCCAAAAGATATGTTGAAGTCCTAATCCTCAATAAGTGGAAATAGCATCACTGCAGATGTAATTAGTTAAGTTAGGGTGAAGCTATACCGGAGTAGGCTGAGCCCCTAATCCAATATGACTAACAACCTAAGAAAGGGAAATTTGGACACAGAAACAGATATGCACAAAGGGAGGATGATGCAGAGACACACCAGGAGAAAGGCATGTAAAGACAGAGGCAGAGACTGGAGTGATAATCTACAAGCCAGAGAATGCTTGGAAGAGGCAAGGAAGTATCTATCTTCCCATGGAGGCTTTGGAGGGGACATGGCTCTGCTGACACCTTGATTTTGGACTTCCTAGTTTTCAGAACTATGAGAAAATAAATTTTTGTTGTTTTAAACCACCCAGTTTGTGGTACTTTGTTTCGGCATCTCTACCAAACTGATCCAGGATCAGATAACTGGATAATCATTTGGCAAAAGATAATGTTGAATCCATACCTCAGATCACATAACAGAATAAATTCTAAATGCATTAGAGAAGTAACAGTGAGAAATGAAACTATACAAGTGCTAAGGGAAAAATGAGTGAATTCCTTTCTAACCATGAATCAATATCTAGTAGCATAAAGGAAAAGATTCATATATTCAACTATATGAACAGAAAACTCTTTTGCTTAACAAAAGAAGCACAACTAGCAAAATCAAAAGACAAAAGAAAAACTGAAGAAAATATTTGTAATTTACATCACAGACAATTGACTATTCTCTTCCATGTAAAGAGCTTTTTAAAATAGAAAAGAGAAATACCAAAAATCACAAAGGACATGAACAGATAGTTTACAGAAAAAGAAAGGCAAATGACCTTTAAACCAATGAAAAAGATGCCCACTCACTCATAGTCAAAGAAATTTAAAATTTCACTGCAAAGCTATCTCTCATTTATCAGATTAGAAAAATCCCAAAGTTTGAAAATATATAAAACTTTTAAACTATATAAATGTTTTACATATCCAAAATTATGCATATATCTTGTTTAAAAGCAATTCTTAGAACTGAAAGCAAATAGAAATAAATAAATCTGTACATCAAAGTATATATATTATATAGTATAACTATATATGTAATTATATATATATAATTTCAAGGGGCTTTAGAATTCAGTACTTTTAGTAGACATCTTTGGTGAGATAAGTCTAAGGACAAAAAGAACTGCAAAATATCTTAAACTTAATTCAGTAATTATAAGTAATAATATTGGTATTGCTATTTTGAAATTTTTGAATATTATAAAATAAAGCTAATACCACATTAGTAATATTAGGAACCAAGATATTCAGTGTAAGAGAAAAAAGATAAAGGTAAAAGCCCTATGATGTTACATTTGAATTAGAAATAGCAACTCGATGTCATGTTTTTCATAGTTTTATTTTTATTTTATTTTATTTTATTTAAAGATTTTATTTATTTAACAGAGAGAGACACAGCGAGAGAGGGAACACAAGCAGGGGGAGTGGGAGAGAGAGAAGCAGGCTCTCTGCTGAGCAGAGAGCCCGATGTGGGGCTTGATCCCAGGACCCTGAGATCATGACCTGAGCCGAAGGCAGACACTTAACGACTGAGCCACCCAGGTGCCCCATAGTTTTATTTTTAAGTGATTAAAAACTATGATAACTTAGGAAACTTTTAAAAAAATATTTAGTTATTTTATAGAATTTATGTCCTATAATTGCATGGTTTTAAAATCACCAGTAATACTAATAGTAAAAACACTTTTTATAACATGTATTTTATTGTTTCTAAAACTTGTATTTTTTAGCAATGTTTACTGACAAGATCTAGATGCAATGATTCTCCAGCCATAGTGAGCATTCCTAACCTTCAGATTTTGGTTTTAACATACCCATTTTCATGGAAAGATACCAGTCTTTTGGAGACTAGCTGATTCCAGGTCTGTAGTAGGGAAAATGCATTTGAATCTGGGACAGCTTGTTATGACTGAAAGGAAGAAAGCATTCAAACACTATGGCATCATGTCTAAAGAGTACAAAATCAATTGTGAGGGATACCCAAGGACCATATTTGGGACAATTTGAGAATCAAAAAATCAATTGTGCTGGGCTGAAACACACTGCATATTTAAAAAAATCATAAGTTGAGGGAATACAGGGGACTTCTGGCTCTGGTGATGATATAACAGCTAGTATTCAACGTAATCACCAGCTGGGAACAACTACAGTACCTGGATACACGTCCTTCAGGTTACTTCCCAGCAGCTATCCTGTAGACTCAGAACCACGCTGCATACTATCCTCCTCACCAAATTGCGCAACTAAGACCAAGTCCTTGCTGGGCTGTTCAGGGTCCCATTCCAACTATGCCTGGTACTATCTGCCCAGCTGCTCCTAGACTACCATTGAATAGTGAGTCCAGTTTCTTTATAGGTTTCACGAGTCATGTCAACAGTGTGTTGCTAACACAACACAGTGGGTCCACCACTGCAGCAGCTGCTGTGGTAGCTATTCCTGCCGTCAGTGTTCTTCCACAGTATAAATATGCTGTAGGAGTTTGCAATCCTCAACAACGTCTTAATGTGAAGCCACAGGTTACCATGCAGCAGCCTGCTGTTAATGTACAAGGTCAGGAGCCTGTAACTACTTCCATGTTGGCATCTGCTCCTCCTCAAATACAAAACAAATTTGGGGAATGCTTCCTTTTAGTCAAGCCATGCACCCTACTGTTGCTGGTAAAAATCGCCAATGTGTTGTTGGAGAATCCAGAACCTCTCCATAGGCTTGAATCTCCAGTCTCTCTGATCTAAGGTTGCTGAAGCATTGGTGTACTACAAGCCCACCAAACTAAAAAGGCTTCCCAGGAAGCAATTAACAATGTCCTTGGAGTTCCAACTGCTTAAAATTGATCAAGGACCATGAATAGAAACACATGCTTCACCAAAGAAAAATATCTAAACACCAAAAAGCTTACCTATTATGGGGGAAAATTGCTAAATATAAAATAGATGCAAAAGAGGAAAAGAAACTTTGAACCTTGTGTACTGAGCAAATGCTAGGTCTAGACTACTTCCTAATTTAAACACACACACACACACACAAGGCCATCAGAAAAGAGACAAGCCTATAAAAACTAATGCTTTATAAATCCTGGGAAAAACAGTTTTCAGCAAAGTACAAAAATTTAAAGCATTCTTTTAATTTTATAATTCTTTACTGTGGAATAGCTCAGAATGTCATTTGTTTTAAATAACAGAATTGAATACTGAGCAAGGAAACGTAATTTGAATTATAAAATTCTTGCTTTAATAAAAATTCCTTAGTGACAAAATATTAATGAGTAAACAAAGACATACTTGATAAATTTATAAGGAACAGTGTTCTTGTATTTACTTGTTTAAATACTATGAACACTTGAATACTGTACACATGGTTAACTGGTTGTAATTTTTAAATGACATTAATGAAGGTAATTTTTTTTATTATGTTCAATTAGCCAGCATATAGAACATCATTAGTTCTTGATGTAGTGTTCAACGATTCATTAGTTGCATATAACACCCAGTGCTTTCACAGCAAGTGCCCTCTTTAATACCCATCACTTGGTTACCCCATCCCCTGACCTTCTTCCCTTCTGTAACCCCCAGTTTCCAGAGTCTCTCATGGTTTGTCTCCCTCTCTGATTTCTTCCCATTCAGTTTTCCCTCCCTTCCCCTGTGGTCCTCCGCACTATTATGTTCCACATAGGATAATTGTCTTTCTCTACTTGACTTACTTCACTTAGCATAATCCCCTCCAGTTCCATCCATGTCGATGCAAATGGTGGGTATTCATCCTTTCTGATGGCTGAGTAATATTCCATTGTATATATGGACCACATCTTCTTTATCCATTCATCTGTTGAAGGGCATCTCGGCTCCTTCCACAGTTTGAGTATTGTGGACATTGCTGCTATGAACATTGGGGTGCACGTGCTCCTAATGAGGGTAATTTTTATAAAAGTTTTTATATCGAAAATTTAAAATTCAAATTACTCGAATGCCTGCAACACTACTTTTAAAAAGTAGAGTGTTTTGGTCTTATGAACATATAAATATTAAATTTAATACTTAAGAAACAATCTATAAATCACAAAAAAATGACAATTTCCCTCTTAATTAAAAAAACATAGTTCCTCATTCTGAAAATGATTTGTTGTACCTTTATCTTTTATTAAGATCAACTTTCTATTTTAAAATCTAATTCTCTTGTAAATGTAAAATACTATCTTGTGAATGTAAATATATTTTCATTTACTTAGTAAAAATGATTTACCCTCATGATTTAAACATTAGTCAAAACACTGGAGTGTTTTAGAACTTTAAATTTTTAGAATTTTAGTACTAGAATTAAAATAGTTGAAAATGAGGCATAAGATCTATGCTGAGTTGTAAAAATGTAGAAGAAAATGCTATTAGAACAGCAGCTATTTTATCTCCTCCAGAGTTATCCAGGTGTGTATGAACTTTTGACAGTTTTACTGTTCTATTTTGTGGAAGGTCCCAGTCTTAACAGGAATATACACATATATATGTATATATATAGTTTTGGTTGCCTTATAGTTGTTTCACTTTGCAAATTTATGTGTAAAGTTCACATTCTGTGCTATTTTAGTATTTTACTTACATAGAAGAGGGAAGAGAGAAACCAAGTAATGTTTAGTTCCTGCATTTGGCTTTTGCCAAAGAAGTCTGAATGATTTCTAAGAAGCCATCCACTAAGGCTATTTGAGAAGCTTTTACATGACCCTTCCAACTTTAAAAATAATCTTTTTTTTTAAAAGATATTATTTATTTATTTGACAGAGAGAGACACAGCGAGAGGGAACACAAGCAGGGGGAGTGGGAGAGGGAGAAGAAGGCTTCACGCCGAGCAGGGAACCTGATGTGCGACTCGATCCCAGGCCCCTGGGATCATGACCTGAGCCGAAGGCAGACGCTTAAGGACTGAGCCACCCAGGCGCTCCTAAAATAATCTTGACATAAACGGAAACTGCATTTTGCTTGTGATTGGTTCTATATAAGCATAGCAGATTTCATCAGCCAGAATTGAAAGGAGATTCTGTATTACTAAGGAAAAGAAAAGCTCACATGGACAAGTCTATTCATCTTTCATTTCTGCAGGCTGACTTTAATTCTTTATTTTATACTCATTGAAAAATCATGGTTTATTTCCATTTGTGATTTAATTTTATATCTACAAATAAATACTACACATAATGTTTCATTTAAAAGCTATTAAACTTGTCATTTTAAGGGTACTGCAGAAGTAAATAAGTCTACTTTTGGTTCTTTAACATACCATTCATTCAGATAGTCACTAAAAACAGAATTTGAAATCCATTTTGTTGACCCACTTATTCCTGGCATTTTTTTCCTTTCTGGTGATCTTTTTAACCGAATTACTAAACTGATGGTGGGTTCTACTTCTCCTGTCTGGAGGCTTAGACTATCTTACCTTTCTGTCATTGGGTTCATTTAATTTTTTATTACACCGAGTTTGTAATATGACAGCAGATTCAGCCTGATGGATTATTTAAACTTTCGTAGAGTACTTACAGATTTACCTTGTTCTTAAAATACATAAATACTATTTTATTAAATTAACCTTGGAATAAAAAATCATAGGAAAGCCTGTAATGAAATCACATATTTATTAAATCCTTGGTTCTATGTACAATCTCCATGTATTTGTGTGTTTTAATTTTTCTCTCATGTAAGATAATTTATTAAAAGAAGCAGGCAGGTGATGGCAAATAAACTTTTTAATGAAGTTCTAATTTTGTCAATTCTACATCGACTTTGTTTGGATCATGGCGTGTAAGTACTTTGGGTCCCAGTATGCCAATAATTAGAGCTCCATTTGGAGCTGTAATCAAGATGGCTAAAAATGCTACTGTCATCACATCTTTTGAATATGGTTCCAAGTGCGGTGCGCTGCTTCTTGCTGTTTCTAGAGCCAGAGGACCTAATACAGCCTGCATGTAGGGGGTAAAAAGATGAGACATAAAGAAAAATATTAAATAGTTAATACATGATAAAAGTTAATGGCCCTGTTAAAACAAACAAAACCTAGTAGTAAGCCATCAGAAAAGAGACAAGACTTAAAGTGCTGAGGAATTTTCATGATTTACTCATCAATTCTATGTTCTCCCTAGCAAATATATCTGGATGAAAAGTGAAATAGTGACAAATCATTGTGCACGCATTTTGGGGCCGATTTCGTATTTTTATCATCTCAGCTTTCTCCTGTTTAAATATCTTTTTTGAGTGCTCGCATTACTCTCAGAACTTCAGGAGTTCTAGCTGAAGCAGGGTTTTGCTTATTTACCTTTACCATGGACTATAAGGTTCTTGGCTGTAATAAGAAAAGACAAAATACTAAGGTTTCTAATGGTTCTCTAGGATTTTGTTGCTTATCTTCTCCTTATTCTTCCTACTTGGGAGGCAGTGTGTCCAGTAAAACTGACAAGAGGTTTGGAATCTACAAAGTGGACATGAGAGATTACGAAGTAACTTGCCTAATGTTATAGGCAAAACACCCAGGCTGGTCCCATGGACCTGCTTTTTTAATCCTGACACATAGAGAATTTTGTTGCACAAGAACTCACAAACTTCTGTTTTGGAATAACAATGGAAAAAAGAATCTCTGGAAATCAAGACATTATGCTGCCAGGTTAAAAAGTCTAACAATAAGTAGTAATACCTCTTTGTAGGTATTACTTTGTAATACCTTTGTAGGAGCAGAATATCTTTGTAGGAGCAGAATATCATTGAATTAGAGGGCAAAACCACAAGGTCTCCCCATTCATTCATTCATTCATTCATCATTCATTCTTGTAGAAATGCAATGCTTACTAACTGTATACTTCCTGTGTGCCAGGCACTGTATTAAGTACTAGGGGAAAAATAATGAAAGAAAGCAGACACTGTTCCTGTCTTTCCCAGATAGTCTGGTGAGGAGATTTAGTCATTAATTAAAATCATATAAATTAAATGCATAATTAAAAATAATACACATGCATTCATGTATGTTGGAGTGGGTGGCAAGGGTAGGAAAGATATATTTTTAAAAGAATTAATGTGTCTCTACTATAAAATCATTACATTTATCCCTATAATATTCAGCAAAATGTAAACATTCCAGTATCCAGATATATTCTTATTTTATATTTTGGGACAACAGAAAAAAAAATTTCAGAAGTTTAGGAAGTATTTGTCATTAAAAGTACACTTTTTAACTTCACAAGAATTGCTTTTAAAACTGAGATTTTAAAAGATTACATTGTTTTCAATGAGTAGTTATGATCAAGTATTTTAAAAGTAAGGCTAATAGCCTACATTTTGTAATTAAAGTAACATTCATTTGGAATTTTAAAAAATCATCAACATTAAAAATTATTAAAATGACTTAATATGTTCTTACCTGGACTGTAGCTTTGGGCATCCATGATAAAGCAATAAATATTTTCTCCTTAAAACTAAAGCCAGCAAAACACATCAATAGAAATGTAAAAGAAATTCGAACCAATAGTGCCAGACTCACAGTAGCAACACAAATGCCTACAACAGATAAAAACAAACATAAACAACAAAATATTTGGGAAGAAGTGGTTCTTTATACCTAGAAAAAGTACAAGAGATTATCTGATGGTGGAGGTACCATGAAAGATAAGATAGATTACATTTATTTAATTCTGAGCTAATAGACTTTGAACTTTCACTATAAATGAAAGTATTCAAAAGGTGCTGATGGCATGTAATATTTTCTGTCAGAAAAGAATTCCAATCTGCATTTTCCTCAGATCACTCAGGAAAGGTATTCAGAGCTGTCTTTGGTAAAAAAGGGCATACAGGGTAACAGAAGAGCAAATGTATGTTATTAACTGTATCAACATGAGTTTCTGAAGAAGGTTCTTATAGCATTCAAGACATATTGTAAATAAAATAAAAATTATTCATAGTTTTCTTAAATATTTTCAAATCTTATATTTTTTGTGCCTGTAATTATTCTTACCAATAGCATTTTTTAAAAAAGATTTTATTTATTTATTTGACAGAGAGAGAGACAGCGAGAGCAGGAACACAAGCAGGGGGAGTGGGAGGGGGAGAAGCAGGCTTCCCGCTGAGCAGGGAGCCCGATGTGGGACTCGATCCCAGGACCCTGGGATCATGACCTGAGCCGAAGGCAGCCGCTTAACGACTGAGCCACCCAGGCGCCCTTTACCAATAGCATTTGATTGAAGAGATGCAACAGATACTTCTGATCCAACCAAGCCAAAAAGAAGGGGTTGAAAAATATACCATGTAGTTTTAATAATTCTTTGGACTTTAACCTGTAGAAAAGAATAATATATTTTTAGTTATTGTGTTTAGTTGTTGTGACACTTAAAAATAATTGCACTTTAAAAATTAAAGTCTCTCAACCTTTAATGAACTTAAGATATTTTATTTGTAGAAGAAATGTTAAAGCTTAAAAATTGAGTAGGTTCTAATAGAACAGAAAAAAAAATTGAGTAGGTTCTTTTACTCAAACACTTAAGTAGAATTTGGTTAAAAAAATCATCAAATCTTATAGCAGAATTATTTACAATAGCCAAAACATGGAAGCAGCCCAAGTGTCCATTGATTGATGAATGGATGAAGAACATGTATGTGTATACACACACACACACACACACACATGCATACAATGGAATATTATTCAACCATAAAAAGAATGAAATCTTGTGATTTGCAACAACATAGATAGGGTCAGAGAGTATAATGCTAAGTGAAATAAATCAAAGAAGGACAAATACCATACAATTTCACTCATATGTGGAATTTAAGAAACAAATGAGCAAAGAGGAAAAAACAGAGAGGGAGAAACCAAGAAATAGGTTCTTAATTATGGAGAACAAACTGATGGTTACAAGAGGGGAAGTAGGTGGGGGGAAGGGTGAAATAAGTGAAGGGGATTAGGGAGTGCACTTGCTGTGATGATAACTGGATAGTGTATGGAAGTGTTGGAACACTTTATTGTACACCTGAAACAAATATAACAATTGCATGTTAACTAACTGGAATTAAATTAAAAACTTTAAAAAAAGAAGTAAAATAGAAATAAATGCTCCTTGAAGCCAGAAAAAAAATTCTACAAAGGTATTCAATAAAAATATTATTATTATTTTTAAAGATTTTATTTATTTATTTGACAGAGAGAGACACAGCAAGAGAAGGAACGCAAGCAGGGGGAGTGGGAGAGGGAGAAGCAGGCTTTCCACTGAGCAGGGAGCCCAGTGTGGGGCTTGATTCCAGGACCCTGGGATCATGACCTGAGCCGAAGGCAGACACTTAACGACTGAGCCACTCAGGTGCCCCTCAATAACAATATTATTTCATAATTTTGTCATGGAACAAATAAGGTCTTTGTAGTTTCAGACATGTTTTAATGGTTCAGTAAGAATTCTAGCTTTTTTTAATAAGGTAATTGAACAGAGACAGAACTAGAACTACATCATGCTTCATGAGCACATACTCAATATTATGCCACCATTTCAGCTCTTAAAAGGGAGTTGAGAAGACCTCCACTGACAATTATCTTGGAATCCAATCCCATGAAAGTGAATCTAGGTATGTCCTAAGCTACAGGCAAAAAATGTCAGTAATCTGTCAGGCCTGCTTCCAAAGGGCCCATGTTGAAAACTTCAGTGTTATTTTTTCCTTGAAACCAAACCAAAAACATATATAGATTTCTAACTTGGTTGCTTGCCTGGCTTTCCTTTTTGAGAAAGGACCTCTCCCAGGGCTACTTCCCCAATTAAGTGGTTACAATAAAGTCCCCTACTGATATAACAGTACTCTGGCTCTTCTCAAGGAATTTGGATGAAGAGATTTTAGTTTCAGTCTGGGCTTATCTTTTTTTAAAGAAGTCACATAAAACTGTGATATAAAACTATGTTTGTAACTATTTCCCTTATGACTGGGTTTTCTGATTTATAAAAGTAAGGTTTAAAAAAGGAAAAAACAAAGAAAAAACAATATTACTCTTTCTTCATGGTGACACATCCTATTTGTTACTTTAAATTTTTTTAATAAAGATTTTATTTATTCATTTGAGAGAGAGAGAGAGCATGACCTGGTGGGGGCAGTGGTGGGTACAGAGGGAGAGAGAGAAGAGACTCCCCCTCCCTGCTGAGCAGGGAGCCTGACCCGGGCTCCATCCCAGGACCCTGAGATCATGACCTGAGCTGAAGGCAGACACTTAACCGACTGAGACACCCAGGTGCCCCTGTTACTTTTAATTTTTAAAATATATTCTTTACTGTTTGATTTCTTTTATCATATATAAAAAAGAATTTTAGTAGTTTTCATTTTATTTAATTATAATTTACTATTGACCATTTAATTTCTTTTACAATTATGATTTTATTGGAATACTAAACAAAACACTAACATAATTTTTGGATTGGGAAATTCTCAAGCTGATTTTAAAATTTATCTAAGAAAGAATTTGTGCAGGGATAGTCAAGAAATACTTTAAAAATAAGTACAATGAGAGGGAATCTTCCACATTAGGTTTTGAGACATAAAACTACAGTAATTTAAAATAGAGTGGTATTGGCCCAGGACTAAATAGGTAGGATTAAATAGATTGCAGCAATGAACTTATATATACATGTTTATGAACACACACACATATCCTTATCTCACAGCCTTTACAAAAATAAATTCCAGATGAATTAAAGAACTAAATGCAAAAATAAAACAAACAGAAACTACCAAAGTATTAGATGATACTATAGAAGACATGATTACAATCTTATAATCTTGGGTGAAGATATCCTTCTTAAACAACATACAGAATCCAAAACAAAAAAAGAATAATGGTCAGCTTTGACTATAGGTAGTTTTACTGCAATATAAAAGACATCATAAACAAAGTTGAAAATAAGCAACAATTATATGCAATATATACATAACAAAGAATTAGTAGCACTAACATATTGAGAAATTATAAATTGGGAACAAAAAAGCAAATCAATCAATTAAAAAATGGGCAAAGAATATGAATAGGTAGTTAAAAAAGAATATTTGAAGAGAAATTTATTGCACTACTAATCAGAGAAATGTAAACAAAGAATAATAATGTTGTATCATTTCTTACCCATCAGATTGTTTAAAATCTTTGAAGGGATAATTTTGCAGTATCCCTCAAAATAGAAACATTCCATTTCTAAATTCAGCAATTACATTTCTAGGAATCTATTTTACAGAAGCACTTGTACATTTGTAAAAAGACACATGAACAGGATTGCTCATAGCAGCACTATAATAACAAAAATGGAAAGAACCTAAATGTCTACAAATGGAGAACTGATTAAAGGGGATGACTGATTCTGGGAAGGGGGGGGTCTGATATTGGGAGTGGTAGAGGAAAAGGAATCTTTTACATTTTGTTCTATATGTGGGCCTTCTGTATTGTTCTAATCTTTTATGAGCATTTTTCATGGATTAACTGTACAACTCAAATTTTAATGAATAAAATAAATCAATAAAAGTTCTATAATCATATTGCATAAAACTTTGGAAAAAGAAAGCAGCCTGATGTGTTAGCTCAATTCTGATTGCATTTTAGTGTATTTCCAGGTCCTTTTCCTAAATATTTTATTTCCTTGATTGATTTATATACATCCTTGAAGACACAAATTTCTGGAACATCTTCCAACTAGAACAAAGAGATTTCCTAAATGTCTATTATAGATATAAAAAAATAGTTATTTTATCTTACAAAAATTATGTATTAACAATATTCACCTTTTCTGTGGACCAATTTATCCCTGCAACAAAAGTTAATGCTAATGTGCATAATCCTCCAGCTGCATGTAAACCAATATGATGGCTTCCCAAGACAGCAGTAACACACATACTCAAAATAAGGAAAGCTCTCTTCAGTGGCAGTTTTGTCTAGAATTAGATAGATATTTGGAAGTTAATTTACATTTAATATATAATACAATATTTATATCTTCTACCACTTATTATTGACCCTTTGGTATCATGTCTCTATATGTTATATTAAATAGTGTCTAAAATTTTTACTTACTTCCTCACCAAAAATTTTAGCAAACTTGGTACCGAGTGAAAAAATTTTGCAATTATTAAGTTTTATCTTCTGCCACATCTCTGATACTAATGTCAGTAAAATGGCTATAGTACTTTAGCTATAAGTGAAGAAGGAAGGAAAGAGACCCATATAAACTGTAGTTCCTATAACATATCTACTGAGTTTTTTTTAAAGATTTTATTTATTTATTTGATAGAGACAGAGATAGCAAGAGCAGGAACACAAGCAGGGGGAGTGGGAGAGGGAGAAGCAGGCTTTCCGCTGAGCAGGGAGCCCAATGTAGGGCTCGATCCCAGGACCCTGGGATCATGACCCAAGCTGAAGGCAGACGCTCAACGACTGAGCTACCCAGGCACCCCATATCCAATGAATTCTTAAAAATTAAAGTTTTGACTATCTCTTTAGCTGAGGCAGCTGTTACAGAGAAATTAAGATGCAAGTCACAGAAATTCAAGAGTAATGGCATATCCTTTAGGGAAGGAAAGGGTTGAGTTTAATAGTGTTGCCTTAGTCAAAGGCAGTGGGAGTAAATTGAAGTCAGAAAATATTCAGAGATAAATGGCAATCTATTTCCCCAAAAATGTTTCAAGGGAAAATTTGAGGGAAAAAAGATTAGGGAAAATTGTCAGTGGTCAATAGGAAATTTAATGAATAAAGGGCTGGGGTGGAATGGAGAAGGTACTCTGGGTTAAGTACACTTTTCTGATACTCTTATTTGCCGAATCAGGAAGCAGAGACTTCAGTCAAGGCCATTGGCCTGTATCAATCACAACTGTGCTCCATTTTAAGCAGAGAGTAGCACTAGGGGCTATTTTGGGGAAAGAGAATTAAATATTACATTTAATAGTTCATGGATCTTCCAGAAGTTCAAATTTTTGAAAGAAATGTCTAATACTACACTTCTAAAAAATAGTAATTTTTTATTTACCTGATCTCCACTTGGAAAATATTGAACAAAAATTCCCAAAACAGCTCCTGCCAGCGCGCCAATAAGTACATCCCGAAAAGACGCAAGGACATTATTAAGTATACCACCTGTAAGGGCACACAATAAGGGAAACATCTCATAGAGTAATATTTTCACATACCTAACATATCAGAAGATCAAATTTAGGTGGTTCATAGAGAAAAGCACATATCTTCTAGAACAAAATATGCAAAAATGGGCCTTTGATATTCATATACTTGAAAACATAATGATCTATTTGATAAATTAAGTATGTACTCTCAAATAATTTAATAAATACACACAATTCAGAAAAGTTCATTGAAAATATAGCCAGAAAACAAGGAAGTAATAAGCCACTGTGTGTTCCCTTATAAACACAACCTAAAAGACCAGGTGAGGTGGAAGAATGGACAGAGTTTGGACAAAGGAGCACCTCTGGCACCTCACATGTCTGGTGATGTTTCTTCTCTGATATACTGTTATACAAAGAAAGAAATGACTTAAACATAAAAAGAAAAATTTAACAACAACAGAAAAAAAAAAGATTTACTCCAGGATCAACACTAGGAATATTTGAGTCAGCAGTCAATTGAGTTTCCAACATATTTTATGTGCCCATTTCTGTAGTTTAGAGTAAAAATTTTTAAAAAAAGATCTACGTCACAAAAAAAAGTTGTTATGCTATGGGTATTTTAGCTCAATGAGATGTGTAAATATATATATTTACTCATGGAAAAACATGAAAAAATAACAGAAATGCAGGATGACAACAGCAAGATGGTAGAATGGGAAGCCCCAGAACCTTGATCCCTCAAAGAGGCATTAACTTAACAACAATATACAGTCCAAAAGCCTTAATGGGACTCCACAAACCAATTAAGAAGTTGCAGCAAGAGAAAAATGATTCATCATGTACAAGAAAGCTCCTATAAAATTATCAGAGGATTTCAGAGCAGAAACCTTACAGACCAGAAGGGGGTGTGATGGTATATTCAAAGTGTTGGAAGGCAAAAAACTGCCAATGAAGAATACTATTCTACAAGATTATCTTTCAGAATGAAGGAAAAATTAAGATTTACCCAGATAAACAAAAGCTGAAGGAGTTCATTACTACTGCACCTGCCTTACAAGAAGTGTTAAAGGGAATCCTTCAAGTAGAAGTAAAAGGATGTCAGCAACACAAAAGCACAAAAATATAAATCTTTGGTAAAGGTAAATACATAGATGAATTCAGAATCCTGTAATACTGTAATGGTGGTGAGTAGATCACTTTCAATTCTGTTATAGAATTTAAGTTGAAGACATAAAGATAACTATAAGACTGTATTAATGGGGACGCCTGGGTGACTCAGTCATAAACATCTGCCTTCGGCTCAGGTCATGATCCCAGGATCCTGGGATCGAGTCCCACATTGGGCTCCCGGCTCAGCGGGGAGTCTGCTTCTCCCTCTCCCTCTGCCTGCCGCTCCCCCTGCTTTGTGCTCTCTCTCTCTCTGACAAATAAATAAATAAAATCTTTTAAAAAAGACTGTATTAGTAGATATACAACATAAAAAGATATAATTTGTGACATGGATAACAAAGGGAAGAGGGCGAGATGTAAAGGATTAGAATTTTTATATGTGATTGAAATGATCACTTTACATTTTTATAAATATAGGGATAGAAAAAGATACTCCATGCAAATGATAACCAAAAGACAGCAGGGTGGTCATACTTATATCAGACAAAATAGAATTTAAGTCAAATACAAATAAGTCACAAGAGATAAAGAAGGATATTATATAATGACAAAAAGGCCAACTGACTCAGAAGATAGGGTTAGGTCTCCGTATCTACCATATTCCAAAATGTAGATGTATTGAAGATCTAATGTAAAAAATAAAACCTTGAAAGTCCTTAACATTTTTTAAAAAATATTTTATTTATTTGAGAGAGAGAGAGAGCAGGAGAGGGGGAAGCAGACTCCCGGCTGAACGGCGGGGAGAGGGCCTCAATCCCAGGACTCTGGGATCATGACTTGAGCTGAAGGCAGACACTTAACCGACTAAGCCACCCAGACACCCCAAAAGTCCTTAACATTTTAAGTGACCATTTACATAGTCATGAGTCAAGAGGATTTTCTAAGCATGTAGCTGCTTTTGTTTTTTTTTTTACTTTTTCTGTCCCCCACAAATTAGGTTTGATCTCCTATAGCATGTTCCATAGTACCTTATACTATGTACTATTCATCACATTTTGTAATTATTTGTTTAATACAAATTCCTTGAGAACATGAGCCTCATGGTCTTCTCTGCTGTGTTAATAGTACAGAATAGCAGTTAAAAGTGTGGGTCTGGGGTCAGATTGCCAGATTGCATCTTGGCTTCCCTACTTTTTGGATCTGTGACTTTGAGCAACTTACTTAACCTCTGTTCCTTGGTTTCCTATTCTGTAAAATGAGTATAGTACTGATGTGTGACTATTAAATGAGTGGAAATAGCTATGGAACTTGGAGCAAGTACCAAGCAATTACTCAATAAAAGCTAGTATTGTCGTTCACTGTTTATCCTCAGTGTTTGGCACAATTGTTGGCACAATGGAAGAGGAACACAAAAAATATTTTTTAAAAGAATTACTGATACTAGTCATGAAGGAAAAGATTGTCAGATTTGACAATAAAAAATTTGAAAAATCTGAATTGTAAAAAAAGATAAAGTTAAAAGAAAAATTATAAATGTGGAAAACTATAGGACATAAAACAAAAGGTTATCATTCCTAACTTTATGCAGAATCTTGACAAAAGAACAAAAGATGAACACACATATAAGATAAAAGCAAAGGATTTCAAGAAAAGCAATTTATAAAACAGGATGCCAATGGTCATTAAACATGAACATTTTAAAATATCACTAGTATTCAAAGTACTTCATCTTAAGAGGCCTCACCTTTCACCTATCAAATTAACAAAGATATAAAAGACTAATAATACCAAGTTTTGAAGAAGGTGAAGAGAAAGTGGCAAGCTTTTACACCCTGGTAGGACATGACATTGTGGTAATATATCTCAAAAAGCTTATAACTTTTATACTTTTATCTCAACAATTTCACTTTTGAGACTATGAAAATATTAAGATTAGGTACAACTATTTGGCTCTAAGGTGTTCAACCAAGCATTATTTTAATAGTGAATATTGGAGTCAACTTCAGTTTTCAACAGGTTACATAAGTATGATACAGCCAACAGAAAACTATACAACCATTAAAAATGTCATGGAAATACATTTACTGAAAAGAAACATGTTGGTGATATACAGTTAAGTACAAAACAACTCAGGTTACAAGAAAGTATGGCCGATTCTTATAATTTTATAAGAATATTGGGAGGGAAGTCAGAGAGAATGGGGGAGAGAGAGAGAGGGAGAAAGAGAAAGTCTGGATTTATATCAAGAGTCAGTTATTATTCCTGAGGGTATGTTGCAGAGTTTCTTTTTATATTTTCCTTTTTTTCCTTCTTATTTATGTCTTATGATTTTAAGAGAAACTATGCATATTACTTTTCAACTTAAATATTTTGGTGCTTCAATAATACAGAAGATGGAATTTCAAACATTGCAGATAATTAAAGCATTACAACACGTGGAAAGATTTACTTTCACAATTTCTTGGACATTTAAGCCCAAATATTACCTTGGGATTCAGAACTGCTGCAGATCTTGTCCCACTGCTACCAAAAAGGCACACAGTTGTTCATACTCTATATATTTAGGTTGTCTTAGTAACAGAACAACCAGTTATTTATAATCATGGCCAAAAAGGCACATTTTAGAAATATATATTAAATAGCAGTACTTAATAATATTGCTGCTTAAAATTTTCTATTGAAAACTGTGATAAAATTCCAAACCAACATAAACAGAAAAATGATAATAATATGGGTTATCAGATTAATTACAATATATGGTTATGAAAATAAAATCATGTGTGTTAGTGGTTTCTCAATCCACTTAAACTTCTTCCCTGCTCTAGAATGAGCTTTCTATGAAGAATAAAAAGATGTTACATGTCAAAATAAATAAATGTTAATAAAGAAGCAAAGCCAGAAACCTTGTTTAAAGAACCGGAAAAAGCTGCATTGAGATGGCAGTTGCTGTATTTTGTTTACCTGAGGAGAAGACTATGCTCAAGCATGTATTGAATCCAGTGATTGCTATGATGTCATCCAAACTGCTAGCAGCTATCAGTAAGGTTGGGATGCCTTTATTAATGCCATATCCATTTTCTTGCAAAAGGAGCATGGAAGGGACAACCACAGCAGGAGAGACAGCACCTAGTACAAAACTATTAGAAAGACTTTGAAAACCAATTTTAAAACATCCTTTTAACAAAGTAGTGTTTTATATTAAATATTACAACAAATACATTAACCTTTTCAGATTTACAATAACTTCAAAAGTAAAAATGCTGAGTCAATATCATTTAATGGGTAAAATTTTTCACACATTTTTTTCTGCTGGCTGAAAGTTTATAGAGATTTCATTCAAGATGTTGGTTTGGGCACAAATTGCCTCTCCCTTCATTCCTAAATCCTTTGAGATGAAGATATAAAAATAATACGAAAACCCATAACCTAACTAGAAAAAAAAAAAAAAAAAGGAGAATCCTTAATGGATAAGAAACCAAGTATATCCCAGGAAGATAAGAGTTTAAGATTGAAGAAGGAAATCATAAGCCAAGTGTGTGTGAGTAAACATTGCTACAAAAGATATGGTATACTTCTAAAAATGCTCCAAGCCCAGAAATGGCAGATGCTGGGAGCAGGGGAAATCTGAGGAAATCCAATGGGTGACTCTTTGGAGTACCACTGTAAGAATGGCCAGACAGATGTACTCTCCACCCCATTTCTAACTCTTGAACAAGTCAGTAAGGAACGGATGTCTGCCCCAAAGAAGGAACAATGAGTGCGGGCACCTAAGTTACAAAGGCAACTGAGAAAATTCCTGGGGTGGATGATGACACCCGTGAGGAATGAGGACACTCCTGCTCAGAATCTCTTTTGTTGGTATATACCATTCAGTACCTTACCTCATCTCTTCCACGTTCACTTTATAAAAGCTGAAGTATATACCTTGTGTAGAGATGATCTTGGTGCCCCACCAGAACCCGTTTACCAGGCGAGCGCACACATCCCCCAGATGCTGCTTGTTGGCTGCTAACCCCTGACACCTGCAGCTATCTAGCAGTCTTACCCTGCTGAGAAGGGCTTACTTGGGGAAGCTAAGGAGGTTTTCCTACTCCTCCTTCTTCCAGACAGCCCCTGTGAATTACTGACTGATAGAGAGGGTCTGATAGTTTAGCACCTTTGCCTCTCTGGCTGTACAATCTCTCTGATGTAGTTTTTTCTCAAAATTTCCCTGTAGACTCAAGAAGAGCCTAGAATTCCCTGAAAATACTTATTTGCCTAGTTCGATTGTTTCTGAACTTTATGGCACATTGGAATCACCTGGTATATTATTTATCGGTAGCTGCTTAACAAATTACTCCCAATTTTAGCATCTTAAAACAACAAACACTTATTATCATACAATTTTTGTGGGTCAGGAATCTGGGTATGGCTTAGCTGTGTGCCTCTGAATCAAGGTTTCTCACAAGGTGGTAGAAGATCTGCTTTACTCACATGGCTGTTGGCAGACTTTCAATATTTTGCCCTGGAGGTTTCTCAACACGGCCACTCATAATATGGCAGCTGGATTCCCTCAAGACAAGTAATCAAAGAAAATGCAAGAGAGAACACACAAGATAGAAGCCATGGTCTTCTCATGACATAGAATGTCTCATGACATTCTATCATTTCTACTGTATTTTGTTCATTAGAAGCAAGTCAGTAAGTCCAGCCCATATTCAAGAAGAGGGTATTACACAAAGGTATAAATATCAGAAAGCAGGGATCACTGGGAGTGATCTTAGAGGCTGACACTTTGTACTTGGGGACATTTCAAAATACTGATGTTTGTCTCCCATTCTAAGACATACTGATCTAAGATGGAATTTGACCTGAGTACTAGGATTTTAAACAATTTTTTAAAATTGTGGCAAGGAATACATAATAAACAATTTACCCTCTTAATCATTTTTAAGTGCACAGTTCAGTAGTATTAACTATATTCCGATTGTTGTATAACAGATCTCTAGAACTTTTTTGTCTTACAAAACTAAAACTCTATATCCATCAAACAACTCCCCTTTCTCCCTCACCCGAGACCCTGACAACCATCATTCTACTTTCTATTACTATGGTTTTGACTACTTTAGATATATCAATGGCATCATACAGTATTTGTTCTGGCTTATTTATCCCAGTATAATGTCCTCCAGGTCCATCTATGTTGTAGAATGTGACAGGATTTCTTTCTTTCTTTCTTTCTTTTTTTTTTTTTACAGGTGAATAATATTCTATGTATATACCACATTTTCTTCATCCATTCATCTGTCAATGTGGCCTGCTTCCACTTCTTGGCTATTGCAAATAATGTTCCAATAAACATGGGTGTGCAAATATTTATTTGAGATCTTTTGTTCTCAGGTATCCAAAGTGTGCCACTCTTTTTTTCTGCCAATATTCTGAGTCAGGTGAGACAGAAACCAGTCCCTTGGGTCAAAAAGCCAAAATGTAGGACACATACTCCAGCTTTTTTCTTTCCCTCCTGATGGAGAAGACAGGAGTTGGGAGTTTTCTCCTGGTTGCCCCTTGCTGGGCAGGGAGGGGGTGAGGTATGGTGGGTAAATGCAATGAAATATTCTAACTGCTCCAATGTGTCTCTTCTTGGCCTTGTACTTGGATGGGATGCTATAACCTCTCAAGTGGTTTCTTGAGTTCTCACAAAGGTAATCTGGTTCTTATGTATTTAAGTCAGTGTTGTGCAAGAAGAAGAGCTGGGGCTTCCTATTCTGCCATCTTGCTGACATTACTCTTCTGATTGTTGGGATTTTTTAAAAGCTCCCCAGGTGATTTTAATGTATAGCAAAGTTTGGGAACCACTGATTTTCCCCATAGTCTATCTAGCTTCCTTCATTCAGAGGTTTCTACTGAGAACTCCCTCAAAAAATTACTTGCATAAGAATCTTAATCTCAGCCTGAGCTTCTAAGATACCTTGCTTGGTTACATGATTGGACTATTCCCTGCAAGAAGACAAAAGCCAATAGATAAAGTAATCACAAGTTAATGGGAAGATTAAAATACAAAAATGAGCCCCCATTAAAGTATCACAAAATATTTAGGGAAGTCTATCACTTTGAGGCACCATGTTCATTAAGTGGAAAAAATGTATACCTGAGAAAAGAGATGTAGTAGGAAGAAAGCCACCAAAACATGACTTCAGAATAACTATAAATATCCTCTGAATCATGAAAGTATACTGCATCTATCCATAAAACTTTAATGATAGTTCCTAGAAATTAACAATAAATTCCCCAAATTAAAAAAAATGGGTGATATAAACACAGCTGAAGAGTGATTTAATAAGCTAGAGAACTGTGCAGAGAAAATTTTTCAGTGTATACTGCAAAAAAGGTAAGCACATAGAAAGTATAAAGAAAACTTAATAGGTATGGAGGAGGGAGTTACAAAAGGACATAATAGAAGAGAACTTCAGAGAGGTAAAAGATATAATCAAGTCCTGAAAAAAATACACGATCCTCTGATTGAAACATCACACCAAATATTGAATAGAACAAATTTTAAAAAGACTTGCCTAATGATATTAAGGAATTGTTGTTAATTTAATAAGAAAAATGCTGTTACCTTTTAGAAATGCATACTGTAGGATATAGGGGTGAACTACCATTATGTGTGTAGTTTACTTTAAGATTGATTAGGGACTATTAAGTTTAAATTAAGGATATTTGGTGTTTGTTATTATTCTCTCTACTCTTGTACATGTTTGAAAAATTTCACTAAATAAAAAGACCTATCTGAGATTGCTCTTTTCAAACTTTAATATGAAAATGAATTACATGAGAATCTCATTAAAATGCAGATTCTATTTCAAAAGTCTGGGATGGGGCCCAAGATTCTGCATTTCTAACTTTTAGGTGATACGAATGTTGCTGTCCAAGGAACATACTTTGTATAGCAAGAAATTTTTAGTTGGAAAAATTCAGAAAACCGAGCTTACAAAGAGAGAGAGAGAAAAAAAAAAGACTGGATTAGCCTACCTAGAAAAGGAATTAAAAATTAGTTTGATAAGAGATTCCTCAAGGGCAAAACTAATGCAAAAGGATAACACTGATATCCTTAAAGTATTGAGGGAAAAGAATTTTGAATCTAAAATTCAATACTGAGTCACACAGAAGTCATATTCAGACATTCAATGATTCAGTTTATTATCCACTGATCAGTTTTAAAAGAACTAGAAGATCAATCCATCAGGAAAAATATTTAGTCCAAAAGAAAGGAGTTTAAAAAAAATAAAAGGGCATAGGCAGCATAATGTAGACATTAAGAATGAAGGCTCTAGGGGCACCTGGGTGGCTCAGTCGTTAAGCGTCTGCCTTCGGCTCAGGTCATGAGTCCTGGGATCGAGCCCCGCATCGGGCTCCCTGCTCAGCGGGAAGCCTGCTTCTCCCTCTCCCGCTCCCCCTGCTTGTGTTCCCTCTCTGGCTGTCTTTCTCTCTGTCAAATAAATAAAATCTTTAAAAAAAAAAAAAAAAAAAGAATGAAGGCTCTAGCCATTGCCAAAGTTCTGGACATATCTATTTAGTTGTCTGATGTTAGGAAAACTATGTAACATCTCTTTGTCTCTGTTTGTATGCAAAAAAATGGGAATAATAATAGTATCTATTTCACAGAACTTTGTGAGGATTAAATAAATTAATTATCAAGTACTTCACAAAGTGCCTGACACATGGTAAACACTATATAAATGTATGCTACTACTATAGTTATTATGATTATCATCATAAGAGATAATGATGAGCAGTGAAATTCATTGCTAAATCTACTTAAGTGTTCATTGTAAAGAAAACTTAAAAATATTCTTGGGAGTAAAATTCTAGATTATATCAACTGGGGATTATATAAGGGAGTGAAGGAAAGGGAAAACATGCTATAAATTTAAGTATGCTTTTGTAAAATTATAGGTAATTACTAGGAGAATGAGTTTGTAATTTCTAAATATTAAAGGAATAAACAAAAGTGGAACAAAGTAAATGCTTTTAATCCAACAAAAGGTAGGAAAAGTGAAAAAAGAATGAAATTCACATGAATGTATAATATTTTAAAAAGTGAAATAGAAGCAAGGTTAAGTCAAAATTGACCTACAAGGAATTGGTTGGATGGACCTATTAAGAAAGAGCCCCTTCAGGGCACCTGGGTGGCTCAGTCAGTTAAGAGACTGCCTTCGGCTCGGGTCATGATCCCGGAGTCCTGGGATCGAGCCCCACATCGGGCTCCCTGCTCAGCGGGGAGTCTGCTTCTCCCTCTGACTCTACCCCCTCTTTTGCTCTCTCTCAAATGAATAAATAAAATCTTAAAAAAAAAAAGTTTTAAAGAAAGAGCCCCTTCAATTGAATTTTAAAACTTTAGCTCTGAGCTGTTAGTAAGATATACATCTAAGACAAAATGGTACATAAAAGTTGATAATTATAAGTATGATAAATAAATTGAATCCATTTCATAAATGAAAGTTTGGTTTACATTAGAAAATTAATTAACATAATTCACTATAATAGAATAAAGGAGAAAATTCATATTATTTCAGTAGAAGCAAAATAATTTTTTAATACAATTCTATACCTATTTATAATAAAAACTTAGCAAACTAAGAACAGAGATAAATTTACTTAATCTTATTAAGGGCAGCTACAAAAAACTTATGACAAATATAGAATCAAGACAAAGATGCCTATTATCACCACTTCTAATTAACATTATATTTAAGGGTCTAATCAGTGCCACAAAGAAAGAAAAGTAGATGGTATACTTATTGGAAAGAAAGAAGTAAAGCTGTCATTATCCACAGATGACATAGCTGTACATTAGAAAAACCAAAGCAGGGGCGCCTGGGTGGCTCAGTCGTTAAGCGTCTGCCTTCGCCTCAGGTCATGGTCCCAGGGTCCTGGCATGGAGCCCTGCGTGGGGATCCCTGCCCAACGGGAAGCCTACTTCTCCCTCTCCCACACCCCCTGCTTGTGTTCCTGCTCTTGCTATCTCTCTCTCTCTCTGTCAAATAAATAAATAAACAAATCTTTAAAAAAGAAAAAAAAAAGAGAAAAAGGAAAACCAAAGCAACCTACAGATAAATTTGAATTAATGAGCCCAGCAAGGTTGCAATATAAAATATAAATATATATAAAATATAAAAGCAATATAGAAAATAATTAAATAATATTTCTAAATACCAGTGACAAATAATAAAAACCTAAACATATATAAGTACTATTTATAATTGCATCAAAACTATCAAATGCCTAGGAATAAATCTAATTAAATATACACAGGAATTCTATGTAGGAAATAAAAACCTTTTGATTAAGAAAAATTCGAGAATACCTAAATAAATGGAGGGGCAGGTCATGGGTATGAATTGAATAACTCAATATTATAAATGTACCAATCATCTCCTAATTGATAGATTCAGTATAATTTCAATCAAAATTTGGTAAAAATTGACAAAATGATTCTAAATTTATATGGAAATACAAAAGATTATGCATAGTGAAGACAATTCGGAGATCATAAAAGTTTTGTTCTATAAGATATCAATAATTATAAAAACTGTGTATTTAACACAGAAGATAGAAAAATGGACCACTGGTTAAGAATAAAGAATCCAGAAACAGACCCATACTTATATGGACAGATTATTTATGACAAAGGTTACACTATAGAGCAATGGGACTGGAAGAAGTGGTCCTTTAAATCAATGGTGCAGGGTCAATTGGATATTGAGGACAGAGAAGGCGGGAGAAAGAAAAAACTTGGCCCTATCTAATGCTAAACATAAAAAATCAATTTAAGGTAGATTATGGATTTAAATGTGAATGGTAAAACAGTAAAATTACTAGAAAATAATATAGAGAATATCTTTATGACTTTGGATAGGGAATGACTTCTTAAACAAAAAAAGTACCAATAATGAAGAAAAAGAATGACAGATTGGACTACATTAAAATGAAAATTTTCTGCCATTAATGGAGTGAAAAGGGTAGTTGCTAAATGGAAAAAGATATTTGTAACACATTTAACAAAGGACTAGTATCCAGAATATGTTAAGAACTCCTACCAATAAATCAGAAAAAACAACAATAACCAAAAGCCCATTAGAAATATGGGAAAGAAACATAACAGGCACTCTTCAGCCTTATTATAAATCAGGG
Source organism: Neomonachus schauinslandi (assembly GCF_002201575.2). Taxonomy (NCBI): domain Eukaryota; kingdom Metazoa; phylum Chordata; class Mammalia; order Carnivora; family Phocidae; genus Neomonachus; species Neomonachus schauinslandi. Next base: position 119,275,983 of record NC_058404.1, on the reverse strand, counting down.
TAATAGAAATAAAAATCCCAATGAGATATCACAACATACCCATATGAATTGTTCAAATTAAAAAGACTGATGATTCCAAGTGTTGGCAGGCATTGGAATAACAGGAACTCTTATATACTACTGGTAGAAATGTAAATTAGGAATTCTGAAAAATAATTTGACATAATCCAAACTTTGAAACATATAGTTACCCTCTGAACCAACAATTCAACTCCTAGTTATGTACTTATAGGAAACTGTGTACCAAGAATTATTTACAAGAATGTTTGTAAGAGCATTGGTAATAACAACCCCCAACTAGGAGCAATGCAAATTCCCACTGACAGTAGAATGCACAAACTAGTATATTCATACAATGATATACTATGCAAAAAAGAAAGTGAACTATGTTCACACAATAACATGCGTGAATCTCAAATACAATGTTGAGTTTAAGAGCTACACCCAAAAGAATATATACTATATGATTACATTCATATAAAGTATAACTACATGCAAACCAAATTGTAGTGTTAGAAGTTAGTACAGTGGTTACCTGTGGAGAGGAGGGAGAGAAGTGATTAGGAGAGAACATAAGGGCACTTCTGGGGTACTGGTAGTATTTTACTTCTTTATCTGGGTGATGGTTAAATGAATATTTACTTTTTAATTATTCAAGGAACTGTACATTCATATACTTCACACTTCTCTCTATATGAGTTATACTTTAATAGAAAGTTTAACAATTCAAGGATGGAGAAATTCATTCCAAATAGGGTACCCACAACAAATCAGGAAGGAAATATTAATATCTGACAAAGTAGAATTCAAGATAGGTAAGGATTAAAATGAGTGAGAAGGATATGCTGGGTGTAGAAATTACTTGAAAATAAAATCTTAAAAAAAAAAAGAATAGCAGTAGATGTGCCATTATCTAGATAAGAGTACCAGAGGGTGCCTGGGTGACTCAGCTGGTTAACAAGCAGACTTTCAGCTCAGGTCATGATCTCAGTGGCCTAAGATCAAGCTGTGTAGGGCTCCGTGCTCAGTGGGGAGTCTGCTTCAGGATTCTCTCTCCCTCTGCTCCCCACCCCCACTACTTGTTCACTCTCTCTCTCTAAAATAAATAAACAAATCTTAAAAATAAAGAGTGCCAGAAAGATAAATATATTAAACTAGAGAAGATGGTATACTCAAAGAAAAAATGAAAGTAAATTTCCCTTAATTAAAAACAGAAGACCTTAAATCTAAATAAAGGGTCATACAGACAATAGAATAACCCATATCTAAATAATTTACAGTAATATTTAGGAAAATCAAAGACAGGAAAGTCTAAAAACATCCAGACAGAAGGGTTATCTACAAAAGAATAAGAATTAGATTGACATCAGACTTTTCAATAGCAAGGAGAACAGTTTTAAAAAGTTTAAAGAAAATGATTTTGGACATTTTCCTTTCTTTCTTTCTTTCTTTCTTCTTTCTTTCTTTCTTTCTTTCTTTCTTTCTTTCTTTCTTTCTTTC